>NC_092208.1:31254483-31268935 GCF_043381705.1 Parasteatoda tepidariorum
ACTATTTTTTAAGAAACTCTGATGTGATTGACAATAACATAAGTCCTTTTCAGAATCAGCGTCAAAAATTTAAAAAAAAGCTGCTAGTTTCATGAAGTCTGACAAAAAGTTGAAAAATATAGACTAGGTTTATTGAGTTTAAAGATTTTTAAAAAGGAAAGGGAAGGAAATCTAATTATTAAACTTACAAGTACCATAATGTTACAGATGTATAGAAAAATAAAAAGTGTTAAAATTGCATAATAAGATTGGAATTATACAGGGTGTTTATAAAGTCCCGGACACATTTTGATGTTCAATAACTCATAAAATAATAAAGATAGATTAAAATTAATAACATAAATGGTTAGATAGACTCAAAAAGTTTCATGATCCTTGTCAATGAACTTCCACGTGTGCCCCCTTCGTCGCACGGAGAATATCAGGTCGATAGTCAATCTCACGCCGGGTAGCGGTAGGCATGTCGGCATCCACAGAGGCTATTACTGTTGTATTTCTGGCTTATAGGTCATCAATGTTCGACACGATCCTCCTGTAAACATTGAAAGAAAAAGAAAAAGTCCAGCGGCGTTATATCAGGTGATCTGGGTGGCCAAGGAATTGGACCTCCTCACCCAATCCATCTTCCTGGAAAATGGTCATTCAAGGAACTACGAACGATGATACCCCAATGAGGTGGTGCACCATCTTGTTGCGAAAAGACATGTGTCTGAAGCTCTTCTAGTTGCGGAAATACGAAGTTTTCCAACTGTACCATGTGTACAATTTTGTAAAGTTAATGATCAAGCAAAATCAAATAATAAGTATGAAAAATCCTTATGATCGTACAGTGAAAAAAAAAGTTAACATTACTAAAAAGAAGATATATAAATTTTGCCAATTAGGTTCAAGCCGAAAGAATCAAATTTATTTATAAAAAAAAATTACTTACCATCAGCTTTTAACGTACACACAAGCTAAAAAAGAAAAGAAATCAACCCCCCCCTTTTTCTTTAACAGCCTATAACACATTAAATAAAAAAGAGATAGATAACTACTAACATTTCATTAAAAAGTGACTCGTACATAAAATTAAAATTCGTTAATTGCAATCGGTGGTGGATGGACATAGATGAAAATTCATTGTCCAGTAGAAGCCTAAAACAATTACTAGGGAAAAATTTATGAAAGCAAAATCATACCACATGTCCCCATGGCACGGACTGAATGTTAATTCAGCTTCGATGTTAGCACTGCACAAGATCTTATGAGTCCTCGCATGGTCACTTCATCAACATCGCTATTCTCCGCCAAATTTTCTGCGCTCCCACGGCACACTTTTTTTCTGAGCCCACATGGCACGAGGCTTCTTCATCAATTTACAAGGAATAACACCAATTTGAGCTTTTACATAATCACCAGAGAGGAACAAAAAAGAAGAGAAGAGAGCGCGCTCTGAACTGAACTGAGTATAGTTTCGGTGTAACTGTCCACGAAGCGGACACTTCACACTTTCATCTGAAGTTGTGCCCGTGGGCACCTGTAATGATGGCATTACAAATGGATTATGGCGGTGAATTTCGGTGGCGATGGTCAGATAAAATCTACATTCTATCTATCCACATAAAATAATAACATGATTGAATAATATGATTAAATAATACTAGCTGGTGGTTAGAATTGATATAAGTCTCTGCTATAACAGTGACCCGGCTGTCCTGGTATTCAACCAGTCGTACCGGGTTGCTCACTGTACTGATATTAGTGGAACTACGGCTTGCCCGGATCGGACCCTTTTCAGAGTTACTCCTTCACCGGGTTTGCCGTAGTCCAGTGTATAAGCTGTGTGTGTATTGAATGATTGATGAATTTATTGATAATATTTAGATATTATCATGTCTGAGAGGAAAAATGAAGTAATCGGGCTGTAGTATTTCATTTCGGTAATAAGATCTTTGTCTAGAATTTTATTAAAATCAGCAGGATCCGAGTTATTTGCGTTTATATAAAAAGCCGCATTTAGTTTGTTTATATAATCACTAATGCTATCTATTTTTAAGTCATTCCTGATAGAGGTGTTTGGGAGGTAATAAGGTGCTCCTGTGATGCGTCTGAGAATTTTATTTTGGACTATATCCAGTTTTTTAATTTGGTTTGGCTTAGCGCAGCCCCAAGCTGGGCTGGCGTATGTCAGTATCGGTCAAATGCATTGTAAATATAGCAGTCTCTTTAGGTTAAGTGGGAGTGCTGATTTGGAGTTTAGTAGTGGCCTAATGCAGCTACAGGTAGCATAGGCTTTATTTACTGTTTTATCTATATGGAGATTCCATGTGAGTTTATCGTTAATGCAAAGTCCTAAATAATTGGCCTTATTTGTAATTGGAATATGATTATTGAATAGTGTAGCATTGCTATTTATGTTTTTAAATCTCTTTTTTCTCCTGATGACCATTACATTGGATTTACTGGTGTTTATAGCAACTTTATTTTCAATACACCAGTTTTCAATAGGTGGCATAAGTTTATTAAGATTAACGACGGACTAGTTTGGGTTCATAGAACGTATGGCTATTGCCGTGTCGTCCGCGTAGAATGCAATAAGGTAGTTGTTATTATTTGCGTTTACTGGAAAACCACTAGTATGTATTAAGTGCAAAACTGGACCTAAAATGCTGCCTTGCGGCACTCCAGCCTTGATCTGTCTTTTATCTGAGAGTTCCCCATTCAATCGAATTTGAAAAGTCCTCTTGGTTAGATACGAATTTAGCATATTGATCAAATCAAATGGTAGATTTTGTTTAATTAATTTGTGGATTAATGCTTCATGCCAGACGTGGTCAAAGGCTTTGGCCACGTCTAGCATGAGTAATGCTGTTGTCTCATTTTTGTAAAAAAACCATCACTTATAAAATCAATAAGTCTTACAAGTTGCTTAGTTGTAGATAATTTTTTACGGAAGCCATATTGTTCTTTAGGTATGAATGTTAGAAAAGGCTCCAATCTGTTTAGAATTATCCTTTCGAAAATTTTGCCCAATGTTGGGAGCAGGCTAATTGGTCTGAAATTTTCAGGATTTCTGGCGTCTTTCCCCGGTTTGGGGAAAAGTATAATCACAGCATTTTTCCAAGCATCTGGGAAATAGTTGTTTATTAGACGGGAATTATATATATTGATAATATCATTGATTTTATTTCCTGGTAGGTGCTTTATCATTTTGTTGTCAATGTGATCCTCACCAGGGGCTTTTCTATTGTTTAGTCTTCTAATATTTTGAATTAACTCATCTTTAGCAACTTTATCACGCATATCAAGGCTGCTGTTGTTATTGAAGTAGTTATGATACTCTAAACTAATACTGACATCATTTTGGGTATTTGTAGTATACTTATTTAATGTGAGCTGCTTTTCAATAGTATCAGCGAAGATTTTTAGCTTATCTTGGTTGCTGTATACATTGTTGTCCTCATGGTGAATTGGCTTATTGTGTGTTTTAATTGACTTAAGCGTTTTGGTCATTCTCCAAATTGACCTATCGTCTATATTTAGGCTAGTAACTTTATCTTGCCAGCATTCATTTCTAAACTTATTACACTTAACTTTAATTTTCTTAATGAGCCTATTTAATTCTAATTTGTCCTTCGGATTTCTATTCTTTTGCCATAGCTTTCTAATATAATTTTTACATGCTATAATCTCTTTGATGTTATAAGGCATTTTTTTATAATTATCAGTGGAGGGTACTTCTGTAGTGGATTCTTCCAGGGCTTTCTGTATATCATTCGTGAGGCAGTTAATATT
This sequence comes from Parasteatoda tepidariorum, assembly GCF_043381705.1. NCBI lineage: Eukaryota > Metazoa > Arthropoda > Arachnida > Araneae > Theridiidae > Parasteatoda > Parasteatoda tepidariorum. The sequence goes on from NC_092208.1 coordinate 31,258,261, forward strand.
ATTATTAATATCTGCGATATTATTTGGTGGTTGATACTCATTTTGTAGAGTTAGGATATTATAAAATAAGTCCCAATCAATATTTTTCTTTCTAATAATATCAGAGAAGTGTAACTGTAAGGATGCAATTATCGGTACATGATCACTAGATAGTTCTGTGACCGTGTAGCAACTAAAGTCAATTTTATTATTTACTATGAAAAAGTCTAGTAAGTCCGGTTAGTGCTGACCATTCGCAGGAAAGTAAGTCGGTTCAGTTGGAGCAATGACCGTTAGGTTCATATCCTTAATTAGTTCATGAAGTTTGACTCCGCAGCGATTATCCACTCTAGAACCCCAAATGGTGTTCTTTGAGTTAAAATCACCCCCTATAATACAGTTCATATCATTAGGCATCAGAGAATTTAGTAGTTCTTTCGTGATAGTGTGGGTGGGTCTATTATATATACTCGTGATCTTCAGGAAGTCTTTGTTATTCAAGTATAAGAGAATGTGGCTGGGTGACGCAGTTGGTTTGTCGTCGGCCTACTGAGCCCAAGTCTGCGGGTTCGATCCCCGGCCCAGACACCGGGATGCAGAAAATCCTCAGCGGACATGTCGTATGATTATGCGGCATGTAAAAGATCCCTGGAGTGCCTCATTGGCTCTTGACATTTCCGGAAAAATTAAATTCCTAGTGCACTTTAGCATCCAAATAGAGTCTCGGTGCTGCCATCAACTGTGGCAGAAACTAGACGTCCAAATTAACATAACCAACGGTATCTCACCCATTGTGGTGGTCCTGAAAGAGTGGATACCACCTCTGGAGAACGCACTAGGTCTGCTCATCGGCAAGACCGATTGTGCAGCTCATTGGAAATAAAATTAAAAAAAATTATAAGAGAATAGAAGTCTCTTCGTAACCATCGCCAGTATTAGTGCTGTATAGTATAGTATTTAGAGAACATAAAATAATAACATNTATAAGGCATTTTTTTATAATTATCAGTGGAGGGTACTTCTGTAGTGGATTCTTCCAGGGCTTTCTGTATATCATTCGTGAGGCAGTTAATATTATTATTAATATCTGCGATATTATTTGGTGGTTGATACTCATTTTGTAGAGTTAGGATATTATAAAATAAGTCCCAATCAATATTTTTCTTTCTAATAATATTAGAGGAGTGTAACTGTAAGGATGCAATTACCGGTACATGATCACTAGATTCTCCCAGAAATAGAAAGTCCCAATCAATATTTTTCTTTCTAATAATATTAGAGGAGTGTAACTGTAAGGATGCAATTACCGGTACATGATCACTAGATTCTCCCAGAAATAGAAAGTCCCAATCAATATTTTTCTTTCTAATAATATCAGAGGAGTGTAACTGTAAGGATGCAATTACCGGTACATGATCACTAGATAGTTCTGTGACCGTCAATGTTATTATTTACTACAGTCAATGTTATTATTTACTATGAAAAAGTCTAGTAAGTCCGGTTGGTGTTGACCATTCACAGGAAAGTAAGCCGGTTCAGTTGGAGCAATGACCGTTAGGTTCATATCCTTAATTAGTTCACGAAGTTTGATTCCGCAGCGATTATCCACTCTAGAACCCCAAATGGTGTTCTTTGAGTTAAAATCACCACCTATAATACAGTTCATATCATTAGGCGTCAGAGAATTTAGTAGTTCTTTCGTGATAGTGTGGGTGGGTCTATTATATATGCTAGTGATCTTCAGGAAGTCTTTGTTATTCAAGTATAAGAGAATAGAAGTCTCTTCGTAACCATCGCCAGTATTAGTGCTGTATAGTATAGTATTTAGAGATTTCTTTGCTATGATCGCTGTACCGCCACCTCTGAATTGTATACGATCCGTTTTATATGTGTTGTAATTAACAACATTCAGTTTATTGCCAGCATTTGCATGTGCTTCAGTAATCAGTGCAGCATCAATATCATGATCAAATAAAAAGTTCGTGAATTCACTAAATTTCGTGTTTATATTCGCAGCATTCCATAACATTATCTGTAATGGCTTTTTCCTGTTAATGTTTCTATCCATGATGTTTATCATTAAGTTCCTCTGTTATTTTATCTACTGCCTCATTTAGGGCTGGGAGACGTTTGGCTTCATGGACTATAGCGACTAAGCCGCTTAAGTCATTGAATACTTGTTTAGCTTCGTTTATAGCTTTTCTTAGCTCTTCCGTCTCATTTGATTTTGGAGCTTCCGCATATGACTTATTTTGGTAGATTTTGTCTGGTCTTTTATGAGTTTGCTGTTCTTTATTATTAGGAGCAGCCGGGAATTTAGAGCATCCTCTATAATTCGCTGGATGATTATCTCCACAATTGCAGTAGGTGGCTTTTTCTTCCTTAGTTTTGCGACATTCGCTAGTGAGATGGTCTTTCCCACATTTGACACACCTTGGGGGGAGGTGGCATGCAGTTGCTGAGTGATAGAAATTCTGGCATCTATGGCATTGAGCCACTGCGCCTGATCTATTTTTGTAATTTTCTACTTTAACTCTTAGATTGTCTAAGTCGAAGAGGCCGTAGATTTTTTTTGTAATTCCCTTCTCTTTTAAGTGTACATAAGAAGGGTGGGAGTTTTATAATCTCGCCATTTTTTCTCCTAGTCATTCTAATGGCTGTGATGCATTGTGGAAATAGACCTCTTATTTTATCAAATACCCAATTATCATTTAGATCGTTTGAGATGCCTCTTATGACAATTCTGAGGTTTCTTTCAGAGGGTAGGAGATACGTGAAAAAACCATTTTTTCTATCCTCTAGATATTTCCTTATATATCTGTGTGCTTCTTCATTTTTAGGTTTGATGTTATAATTTCCATATGATTCTTTAACAATGTAATCATTTATTCCTTCATTTTTCGTGTCATCTCTAAAGATTTCGTAGTCGAATTCAGAACTTTTCACTGTTATCGGTGGTGGTCTATTCTGTCTCTTTGCAGGTTGGAACTCATTTTTATTGGGGTCATCATTTATTGTATCCATGATTTCCTCAATTATTTGTGGGGATTCATCCTCAGTAGCTAAACGTTTAGTCTGATTATCTTTAGTAGGGAATGGGGATGCTTTACATTTTTTGTGGGCAATTTCATTAACTTTTTCATTTGTTAAGTCTACAAATTCTATCTGATTTAATGGTTCAGGAATATTTTCCTCATTAACGAGAACATCATATTTATTAAAAACAGGTATTGGGAATGGTTGATTTTTATCTAACAATTTTTTAGTTTGACTATTAGATAAAGCTAGTTTTTTAGATTTAATCTTTCTACCGCGGCTTCACTACACGCCAATAATCCACGGGATTTTTTATCTATTCCATACTGGAGCTGCTTATCATTGAGGTCTTTAAAGCCTGCCTCAAATTGTTTTAGTCTGTTAATTTGATCGCCTTGAAGTTCGACTATGTTCATAAGTTCATTCACGTATCCTCACAGGCAGTTTATCATGCTTTTGATTTGGCTATCCAATTCCATGTTGGAAGAGGCATATTCGATGCTTGAAATTCCGTCGGTCATTTTCGTTAGGTCACTGGTAAATTGGGGAATCCGTACCTCTTGTTCCTCTTCTCTCTCATTTTTAAAGGTAATAGCTAACTCTTTATCACTCCTAACCGTGCTGGGTGCTACTATGCTCCCAGACGGTCCGTGCGGTTCCGGCGTAGCCATCCCCGTCGTTGCCGTAAGGGTGCAAAGCAGCCCCGTATCTCGTGGCTGTGATATGGCCGTGTCCCCCACTTCCCTGTCTAAGAGCCCTGATAAGGGCTGGGGTGAGTGAGCGGACGCGAGATACAAGGAATCTACAGACGGGGTGCCTGCCCCGGTTAAAACGGTGACCCGGTCGTCCCGGTGCTCGACCGCTCGTGCCGGGTTGCTCATCGTACTATTTTAATAGGCCTACAGCTTACCCAGATGGGACCCTACAGGGTTGCTCCTTCTCCGGGTTCGCTGTAGGCCTAGAGTCATGACTGTGTATATGTCCGTATATGTTAATTGTTTGTAATCTTAAAGTACTTGGATAAGATCCCGTCTGAGAGTAGGAAATTAGTAATGGGGTTATGGCTTTTAGCATCTTGTAATAGTTCTTCGTTGAAGATTTCGTTAAAATCTGCAGTTGTACTGTTCATTGCTGAGCTAAAAAAGCCGGCGTTTAGTTTGGTTGTAAATTCAGTTATCGTATCTAGCTCTAAGTCTTTTCTTAGTGCTTTATTAGTGATATACCACGGTGCACCCGTGATCCTTCGAATGAATTTATTTTGGATGACCTCTAATTTGTTTATTTGCGTATTATTGAGGCAGTTCCAGGTTGGGCTGGCGTATGTAATTATACGACGAATGTAGGTGATATATAATAGTTTTTTGAGATTTAATGGGAGCTTAGAGTTTGCATTCAGTAGTGGTCTAAGACTGGAGAAGGCTGCTGAGGCCTTGTTTTTAACTTTATCTATGTGGCTATTCCAGTTCAGTTTGTCATTGATTGTTAGACCTAAGTAGTCTGCTTTAGTGACAATTGGCAAATTATTTGAGAACAGAGTAACTTTGTCTTTAATTCGTTTATGCCTTTTCTTTTTTCTTATGATCATGAGTTTTGACTTTTCAGTGTTAATAGATATTTTATTAGCAGCGCACCACTTCTCAATGGATGGCATTTGATCATTTAATTTTTTGACTGCTGGGTTTGGGTTGAGAGAGCGTATGGCAATCGCCGTGTCATCTGCGTAGAACGCAATCATGTAGTTGGGGTCGTTTGTAGTAATCGGGAAGTCGCTAGTATAGATCAAGTATAGTACAGGGCCCAAGATGCTGCCCTGTTGCACGCCTGCATTGATTGGGCGTTTGTCTGATAGTTTGTTGTTTAGCCTTATCTGAAAAGTTCTATTTTTCAGGTATGAGTCTGTAATATGAATGATATTATATGGCAGTGATTGTTTTATCATTTTTGAGATCAGTGCTATATGCCAGACGCGGTCGAAAGCTTTCGCCACGTCTAGCATAAGCAGTGCTGTTGCCTCATTTTTATATATACCGCTGCTTATGAAGTCAACCCGTCTTATGAGTTGTTTAGTTGTAGACAAGTCCTTTCTAAACCCGTATTATTGTTTGGGTAGGAAATCAATATGGGGCTGTAGTCTGTGCAGGATAATCCTTTCGTATATTTTGCCAAAAGTGTGTAACAAACTAATGGGTCGAAAATTGGTTGCTATTCTGGAATCTTTTCCCGGTTTGGGAAATAAGATGATCGTGGCGTTTTTTCAGACATCTGGGAAGATGTTACTTTTTAGGTAAGCATTATATATATTGCACAGTTCAATTATTTTATTGGCTGGTAGGTATTTCACCATAATATTGTTTACATTATCCATGCCTGGAGCTTTTCTATTATTGAGTTTCCTAATAATATTAACTAGCTCTGTATAAGGGAGTTCCTCGAGGTTATTAATGCAATGATTATTATTGAAATAATTATCATAGTTGTCCTTGGTAATTTTATCTTCATCAGAATCTGACGGTGTCTTACTGAGTTGGAATTGCTGCTCTATCGTGTCAGTGAATATCTTAAGTTTTTCTTCGTCTCTGTATATATTTTGGTTATCATGGATTATCGGCTTATTTACTGTTTTGACTGTTTTTAAGCTCTTGGACATTTTCCAAACTGTCTTCAGTACATAAGCTCGAGACTTTATTGTCCCATCTCTCGTTTCTAATTTTTTGGCATTTTTTCTTGATATCTTTTGTGAGCCTATTCAGTTCTGTTTTGTCTCTTAGATTTCTATTATTTTGCCACTTTTTTCTGATATAGTTTTTATATCCTATGAGCTCTCTTATATCCTGTGGCAGGGCCATATAGTTATGTTTGTTGGTATTGATTTTAGTAGCTTCATTATACGCTTGTTGTATATCACTTGTGAGATTGTTTATAGCAGTGTCTATATCATCTTGAGTGCTTAGCGTAGTATTATTATTATTTAAAGTGAGGATATTGGAATAAAGTTCCCAGTTAGTCCTTTTCGTAGTGATGGGTGTATCTTGGATAGTAACAGCGAGAGTCGCAATAACCGGAACATGGTCACCACTTAATTCTGTAACAGTGTGGCAACACATTGCGATATTATTATTGGTAATGAAGAAGTCTAACAGATCAGGTTGTTTATGTGGGGTATACGGAAAATAAATTGGTTCCATAGGGGATATAGCTGTTAGGTTGAGGCTTAGTATATTTTTATGAAGTTCTTTGCCGTGTTTGTTATTCACTCGGCATCCCCAGATGGTGTTTTTGGCGTTGAAGTCACCTCCTATAATGCAGTTTATTCCATCGGGTAATAGGTTTTTTATCATATCTTTAAGGATGTGATGAAGTTTATTATACATAGCTGTGATTTTAATACAATCTTTACTATTTTTATGTAGTAGTATAGAGGTTTCTTCAAAACCATCACATTTATTATTACTGTATAGGATAGGGTTGAGAGTTCTTTTAGCGAATATGGCTGTACCACCACCTCTACAGTTGGTCCTATCCGTTCTATAGGTATTAAAACTTGCTAGGGTTAGCTTGTTGCATGCATTAGCATGCGTTTCAGTAGTTAAGGCGATATTAATATCGTGCTCTAGAATAAAGTTGCTGAATTCATGGAATTTGGTGTTGATATTTGAAGGTGTTATGCATATCTGAATTATTCTGTTGCTTAAGTGCGTCAGCGTAGCTTTTATTTTGAATTTTTTTTTCATTGTGTCTATTCCTCTTTGGTTTTGAGTTTTGGGCTACTGGGAATTTTATGCATCCTCTGTAGCTGGCCGGGTGATCCAGGCCACAGTTGCAACATTTTGGTTTTTCATCTCTAGGTTTATTACATTGAGACGTTAAGTGTTCACCCGCACTTTTAACACATTTGGGTGGGAGGCGGCACATTGCTGCTGAATGATAAAATCCCTGGCACCTGTAACATTGCGCAGGGCCAGGTCTAGTTTTATAATTTTCTACTTTTATTTGCATACTATTCAGAGTAGTTAGGCTATATATTTCCTTATATTTTCCTGTTTTTCTAAGGGTGACTAGGAACATGTTAAGTTTTGTAACTTCACCCTTGTATCTTTTGGTCATTTGAACAGCATCTATAACATCAAAATTTTCAAAGAGAAGATGCTCGATTGGATCGTCTTTGCAGTAATTTTTGGGGATTTGCTTAATTACAACTCTTAGATTTCTTTCGTTGGGGAGTCTATAAGTATAATCTGCTATGTTGTTGCCTTCAACATAGGATCTTATAAATCTGGCTGTTTCCTCATTTTTTGGTTTAATTACCATACTATCATGACTGTTTTTGCATACATATTCCCTAATATTATTTTCTTTCATATCTTTTGTGAATTTTTCATAGTCAAAGTTTTCATCTCTTACAATTAGAGGTGGATTTTTGACAGTTTTCTTTCGGGCTTGAAAATCAATTTCATTTACTTCAATTTCGTTACTGTTATTTTCTTCATTTATATTTTGTTGCATATCATCAGTAGCTAGTCGTTTATTCTCGCTGGAGCTATCCTTGACTGGGGAAGCTTTCCTTTTTTCCTTTAAATTTGTTATTATTATTTGCTTGATTTAGCTGTTCAGTTTCCATAGTGACATTATTTTCTATATCTATTTCTTCAATTTCTAGGGGGCTGAAGTTCTATTATGAATTGGGATTTCCATATCTCTCTGGTATGTGGTTTTAGAATTTGGGAATGGGGGTTTATAATTTTTACTATTTAAGCTATTTTTTGTTTTGGGTTTACTCCATTCTCGGCCTGACCCATTTTCCTTTATATGCCAAGATACCTCAAGTCTTAGTTTGTTTATTTCATCTCCTAGTTTAGTCATCTCTCCTACTAGTCTTTCAATATAGCAATGTTGGACTAGAATTGTATTTCTGACGTCTCTATCCTCAATATTTGGGACAATGTATAAATTGATCCTATCACAGCTATCCTTTAGTTGATCCATCGTCAGGTTATTATCGTAGGGGTCCTGAACAATTATTGTTTCCATGTTGGGGCCAGAGATATGATTTACTTTGCCACTCCTAACCGTGTTGGGTGCTACAAGGCTCCCAGACGGTCCGTACAGTTCCGGCGTAGCCATCCATGTCGGTGCCGTAAGGGTGCCAGGTAGCCCCACATCTCGTGGCTGTCGCCTAGCCATGTCCCCCGTTTCCCTGTCTAAGAGCTCTGAAAAGAGCTGGGGTGAACGGGTGGACGCGAGATGTAAAGAATCAACAAGCGGGGTGCCCGACCGTCCGGGGGGTCTGGCTCCAGCGACACTCGGACTGTCCTGCGCCTACAGACTCGTCGTCGTTTTCGTTATCCATATAACCGGTTTGAGAAGCAACCTCTCTCAACCGTGGCTGAAGTCGGAATGAGAGCACGCTCCTATGCCTATGCCTATAGCAGATGTTTATCTAAGTACCGGCCCCGTTACGGGCCCTAACTCATTCATCTCGATGGGAAGTAAATAAAAGTGCCGAGGCAATTCTGAGGTGGGAGTAGAAATGTAAGTCCATAGTTGGTGTAGGCCTGAGTTGCACTGAAGAAAGTCATCATTGGGAAAGGGAGTTCCCCTGGAGAAGTGATTGAAGAAGGCTGGGTGTCTCCTGGTTTTTCAGAAGTTCTTGAAATTATTTCATTAGAGTAACCAGTCGATGCGCTGAGGAAGCTGTGGTTTTGGCTTTGTTGATGGGTCTTTTTCTCCTGGGGCGGGCCTCGCACCCAGAGAAGTTCGAGGTATGATCTTTACTGAAGTTGCAGCAGGTGGCTGGTGTGTCCTTGCTTTTAGTACACTGGAAAGAGAAGTGCCCACCGGCACATTTCATGCATCTTGGATTGGCAGTGCAGGTACGCTGAGAGTGACCGAAGTCTTGACATCTAAAACACTGTAGCGGCCCCCGGCACCTCTAAACTTCTCCACACTGATCGGAATGTCCTTAATGGTTTCAATGTGGTAGATCTTCGTGTAGTTTCCTATTTCAGGCAGAATGATGAGGAAAAGTGGGAGTGGCCTATAGGCCCCGCCCACTCTCTTCTTGAAATGCACTACTTTCAGGATTTCTAAGTTTTGTTTCCCTAATTCAAGGGAAAGCAAGTCCTTATTAAAGTCCACAGGAAGCCCTCGGATGAGAACTTTTACGTTCTTGGATGGTTGAGCACTCTGTACACTTGTGGGTTGCTCAGGAACTTTATTTGTGCTCTCCTCAGAAGTTTCCATTGGGTCTGAAGTGGAATACACCGGTGGAGTTGGAGGATCAGAAGAAGGGTTAGTAGGCTTTGTTGGGTCTACATCAGTTGATTTCTTCTTCTTTTTCCTCTTTCTCCTTTTGGTGTTAGATTCCGCAGGATTTACTGACTCAGAGGCCGAAACCTCTACAATCTGTTCCTCCTTTTGTGGAGTTGGTAAGCTGGGAGTATTTTCGGTTTGAAGATCCATCAATTCGGAGGCTACTTCGTTTGACTTGGTTGATTCGGGGACAGGAATGGGATTACCCGAGTAGTAAGGTCTCGTAGCTTCTACGGGAACAATGAAATTCCGGATAGCTTCACAGCCGTTTCCATTTAAATACGGCCTGATGAAATGTCCGGTTCTGGTTTCATAGATCTCACCAGGTTTGGCATCCGGTTTCTTGTAATCAGGATAGAGAATCGGAGCACGACCAGTAGGCTGTGACGGTGTGGCAGACATAGTCTTACCGCCCTGTCCAAATCTTCGAGCATGCATGATCGTACAGAGCGAGACAGAAAACGTCCGCCCTCTGCGAAGGCTTGAACTGGAATGTGGTAATGAAAATGCGAGAGCACGCTCACAGCACGCACTCGTTTAAATACTCTGCCAAAACCACCACCGCTGCCACCACCACAAAACTCACGAGGAGAAATAATTTTAAAATAATATTATTGCCTTAACAATAATTGAAAAATAATTAAAAAAGAAAAAAAAAGAGAGAGAGAAATAACTGGTACATACGCGTGAAACATCTTAATGATCATTTAACAAAGTTTTAAAAATTTTATTTATCATAATATATTAAATTTGTAGAAACAAAAAAAAAACGTGAACTGAATTAACTCAAAATAACATTAAAAGCTTGTTCTGGATCTTTACAACCCAACAGTAGAACTGATGCTGCCATCTGTCTGAAAAAGAAACTAACTTAACAAATGTTTAAAAGGAAACTGAAACTTGTTCACTATATTAACTAGAAATATAGTTAAATATATTTTAAGAAGAAAAGTTAATAGCCAAATAAATTCAATAAAATTACATATCTAAAAAAACTGAATTTTTAAAGAAAGTAAAAATATTAAAGTTTATCTAAAACAAAAGAATTTAAAAAGTTAAAGGTTAACAAAAACATGTCGAATTTATGAATTCTACACAATATGTCTAAGTATTCGCGATCGCAACGAACTATAGGGGGCGTTGTTGTATGAGACGCTTACCTGCGATTTCCATATGAACCGTCATTCAGTTANTGTAAAAAAGAAAGGCCCAATGACTCGGTCTTGCATTATCCTTTGAGATTAATCAAAAACCAAACAGAAACAGATATCAAGGGAAGAAAATTGCGTAAAAGGGAGAAAATTGCGATTTCAGGAAAATAATAATAATAATTTATCGTGATTTTTATTTA
>NC_092208.1:31270419-31277658 GCF_043381705.1 Parasteatoda tepidariorum
CAAAAAGACATGTGGCTGAAGCTCTTCTAGTTGTGGAAATACGAAGTTTTCCAACATGTCTAAGTATACGACTGATGAGACCGTCTTTTCTGTAAAAAAGAAAGGCCCAATGACTCGGTCGTGCATTAGTCCACACCACACATTAACCTTTGGGGAATCCCTTTGTGTCTCACGGTATTCATGGGGGTTTTCAGATCCCCATATGCGCACATTATGGCGATTAACAATGCCAGAAACGTGAAAGGATGCCTCGGAGAACATTATGCGCTTCAGAAAATCAGCAGCATCTTCTATCCTTCTATACCATATCTGTTGCAAACGCCATCCTCCTAGGCATATCGTCCTGATCACCTGATATGACGCCGCTGAACTTTTTCTTTGGGGATTTATAAAGGACAATGTTTACAGGAGGATCGTGTCGAACATTGATGACCTAAAAGCCAGAATTACAACCGCAATAGCCTCTGCGGATGCCGACATGCTTGCCGCTCCCTGGCGTGAAATTGATTATCGACTTGATATTCTCCGTGCGACGAAGGGGGCACACGTGGAAGTTCATTGACAAGGGTCATGAAACTTTTGAGTCTATCTAACCATTTATGTTACTAATTTTAATCTATCTTTATTATTTATGAGTTATTAAACATCAAAATGGGTCCGGAACTTTATAAACACCCTGTATATTCCAATGTTGAGAGGTGCAAATAATTACTTTCGTCCAAGATACCTGTGGTCCAAGGCGCAAAACTTTCCCTTACTTATTAGAACAATTTATTCTCAAATGTTTTTTTTTTTTAAATAGTGTGAGAGATTATATTTCGGAATAATTTGGAATCGTTTAAACGAACTAACAATTCGAAAAGTATATTACCATAATTACATAAATTTAGCTTATTTTTAATGCGTAGCAGAGAAAAATGCATATTTTATCAGAAAGCGGAAAGCAATATTTTGATACCACCAATTTTAAACTCAAATAAGAATTTAGCAAATGGTTTTTTCTCTGATGCTGATTAAAAAGATTAAATGCAACACTTCTCCCTTAACTGGAAACAAATTTTACAATAAACCTATACTTATAATTATAAATTGTTTTCAAAAATAGCCCTTCTATGAAAACCTATAATTATGTTAATTCATATTTCACTTACTGGCTTCAATTCTTATTTGAAGTAGAATAATTTTAAAATCAATAACATTTTTGACCAATATTAATAACACACTAGTATCCATCTGCGAATTAGTTTATGCGATTATTGCACAATTTTGTATATTTTTTGTAAGGTTTAAACGAATGATTTCATTTGTTTTGGTTCATTGATTTCATTTTGTTTGGAACCATTTATGATTAAAACAAACAAATAGGAATAGGATATAATAACACACTAAAACAATAGGAAAAACAATAGGATATTAATAACACACTAGTATTCATCAACAAATAAGTTTCTACGGTTATTGCACAATTTTGTATGTTTTCCATAAGGTTTGAACAAATGATTTCGTTACGTGATACTATCATGAACCGTTCATAATTAAAACAAACAAATGGAACTAAAGTTTTCTAACCACATTTAAAATAGTAAAAATTTCTAACAACAGAAATGTAAATGATAATTTCACTAAAAAAGTCTTCAGTAATTACTTTTTAAATAACTCATTAAGGACATAATTTTTCGAATTATTTTGTCCTTCTGCAGATATTCAAAATGCATTATATCTTCTCAATTTTTATGCGAGCTTAGATGCCTTATTTTCAATTTCGTGAAAGATAATATTTATGATTGTACTGAAAAAGATTTTTAGAGCATATTTACCTGCGCGCAAGGCCATTTTTAAATGCATGGTTTTTTCATTAACAGTTTTTACATTGAAAGAATACCAGAATGACAAAAATAGGTAAAATGGAAATAACAAGTACTTTTCTATAAATTTAGGACTACAAGAAGTCTCTGTAATTGTATATTTCAAGACTATTTTATCGATAAAAAGGATTTCTGATCAAATTTATTGGAAATTTGTGAAATTTTCTTAACATTTATTTACGATACCACACTAAAAAAGATCTGAAAAGCGAAATAGCAAATACTTTCCTTTACATTTTGCTTTAGAGCTCTTTGTTAAAATTATCCTTTATGATTGAAGGAAGACCACAGTAAAAAAAAATAAAAACTTTTTTAAAGTGTGTTAATTAGCACTTGGAAAAAATTTAAGAGAAAAATAATAAATATTTTTACATTAATTTCCAACTTTGAAACGTTCTAAACACTGCTAGATGCCATGACTTTAATATGAGTTGTTTAAATGTATTGTCTTTAACTTATTATCATTAATGATTGATATTAAGGGAAAGGATGAGTTTTCTAAGCGTATTTAACGTAGCTAAAAATTCCCTAAAAAAGAGTAGTTTTTTTACGACGATACTTTACATCATAGGAATGCGAAGCAATGAAAAATGTGCTAAAGCAAAATGGCAAGCTCTACTTCATGTGATGTCACTAATTATAATACCTTTAATCCAAATATGTTCGATTCTGGCACTGATATACGATATTGCTTATCATTGCAAGGATATCCAATGCAAAAAGAGGCGCATATGTACATTGTTGATCAGGACTTTTGTTTTTGCAGCTTGGATAACTCTGAAAATAAAACAAGAGGAAATATCGAGTTTATTGTTCCGACGCATGACTTTTGGAAATTTGAGCAACTCAATCGTAAGGAAATTTAACTTAATCGTAAACTGTGCAACTATAATAATCCTACTTTCGTATTCAGTGGTATTTGGATTAGTAACTAAACATTTCCTCGCCAATAACGAAGATGGTAAATCCTTTTTCGAACATATAACTTTCTATACTGATTTACCTTTAGATGATTTCACAAAATCAATCCTCACTGCTCTCTATTACCTTGTATCTAGACTAATCATCTCTGTGATACCTTCACTATTAAGCATAATCTACATCACTTGGTGCCATATCCTAAACAAAATGGTGAAAAAGTGCGGAAATGTTATTTCATATCCTGGGACGAATAATAAATTTTCAAGCTATACAATATTCATTGAAAAGTACTCTTATGCTCATAGCTTAGTATCGGAAACTGAATGTGCTTTTTCTTTGCATGTTTTTTGGCTTATTGGAACAAATTTCTTAACTTTCTTCCTGTTTTTTGCGCAATTTATCGGTTACAGTTTAAGTTTAAATGGTGCTCACAAGATTGAAAACTATACAATAGTATTATTTCAAGGGCTACTTTGTTTTTTTATAATTTACTATGCAGCGAAGGTTGAAAAGCAAGATCAGTTGGTAAGACAGAAAGCTACGGATTTGGCGTTTTCCTTACTCTCGTCTTCAGAGTCATTTCATCATGGTTATTTACTATCACAATTTTTAAAATCAAAACAAAGTATAACCTTAACTGCCGGTGGCGCGTTTATCTTTACGAAAACTATGCTTTTTACGGCAACAGGTGTCATTTTTACATATAATCTCCTCATTTTGCAAATAAAAGTTGATTGATATTGCTTTAAATCAGAAAAATAGGGCAAATGTAAAGACTTTGCTTTGTAACATATCTGAATATAATAAAATTTCTTGTGTAATATTTCCTTTTTATATTACAATACTAGGGATAAAATCTCACAAAATCTTTGCCATGTACAATTTCTATCAAAATTTGATTGCATTGCCTTGCATAGACTATGTTAGCTCTGAATAAAATTCTCCATTCTTGTTTTTAAATACATAAATTGTTTTTGCTATATTCGACTAATATATTATTTTAATGTAGTTTAAATGTATTATTTCTAATTTTTTATCATTAATAATTGATTCAAAAGAAAATAATGAGATAATGATAGTTTTTTCATAATTTTTCACTGATTGCTCATTTTAAGAAAGTTGTTTCAATGTAAGAAAAAAAATTTTTTCATTAATTCTACTATTTCATAATCGTAAAATCTACTTAATACACTGGTACGCTCTTATGAGCTAGATTTTTGTTAAGAACCTCTCTACAAAAACATTTCATTTTTATGTGATCTTCCCGCGGTTGCGCAATTTATGCCGATTAGTGTACTGTAATATATCAGGAATATAAATATTACAATCTTATTGTAATTTACTTAAGGTGAATGATTTTCATGTTGATACATTTGATAACTATGCATTTTTTCTATATTTCATCTTTAAGACATTTTTATTAAAAGAAATTCATCAGAATTAAAAAATAAAAACATAATTTATTTATATTATCATGCGAAGTGCCAACAGGATGATTGTATCCATAAATATACATTACAAAAAAGAATATATATATACTTAAAAGCGAAGCAACGTCAGCATAAAATGCAAACAATTTTTTGCTTTCATTGTATTTCAAAAAATTGTAATGTCTGGAATAATGGAATTCGTCATGTTATTATTTTTTTTATTTGCCGTTAGCTTTAAGCAAACTATTGTAATGATTAGTCAAAACTTAAATATATAACCTATAAATAATGTTTAACGAACTCGTTATAGCTGAAAATCTCAGACAAATTTGTAAAAGCAATAGTTAATTTTGAGTACTACAAGCTTTGGTATTCATAGCATGTGCACTTTATAAAATGGTATTTGATTTTTTTTATTTGCATAAATATAACTTATAATGTGTTTGTAGGTTATTAAAAATAGATGCTTGGTGATTGATCTCTAAAAAATGTTTAATTTTCGATCGAGTATTCTTTTATAAACATAAATACTTTTTCAACAAAAAGTTCTCCAACATACTTTGGTTTATTAAATATTGACAAATTAACGTTGATAAAGTTTTACAAATTATAATAAACATCAAATTATTTAATGCTTTTAATTTCTTTTGATGGTTTAAAAAATATTAACAGCTTTTCTATGTATGTAAATTTTTGTATAAACAGAAAAATTTTACTTATTTTGAATTTGTTAAGTCATTATGTTTGTTGTGATTTACATTTACAAACTTTCGACAACTATTAAATGTTTGTCACTTTCCAGGAAGATGGATATGTCAGTGACTTTATATAATACTTTTATAATTAAAATAAACTCGATTTTAAGATTTTTAAAAAAGTTAAAAATTAAAAAAAAGCAATCAATACAATTTTCGAGATTTTTAATTAACGTATAGAAAATTTGAAAGGACTTAAAAGGAAAACTTAATTTATCTTAGTTTGTTCAGAAATGTTTTTGGTGTAAATGAGCAAGTAGAAATATCTTTTAAATAATGACATTTAAAAATAAATACATATTCATGGCAGTGTTTCTCAAAACTTTTTAATCTAATTTCTATATTATGCACACAAAAAATTAATCCTTACTTACTAAATTTTTTTAAATAGCATCATATATCCATTAATAAGATAAGTATCCCTACCCTATGCACCTCAACGTGACATTATGGGACATTATACTGAAATTTAAGACTTGGCCTTAAAGTTTAATAACCATATTATTTCATGTCTTATTATTTGATAATGCTGTATATGCTGCATTTTCAGTTTCTGTACAGTTGTATTGTACATTTGTTGCTCACATTAGTTTGAATATCGTTTTAAAATACTCGCGAAGTGTTAAAGTTTAGTAAAAAAGCACTAGATGTATTTTTCAATTTTACTAAATACAATATTTGATGTGAGTGTTAAGTTTCAAAAATCTATTTCAATAAACTTTTCTTAAAATGCGTACTAGAAAAGCTTCACACTTCAAAATAGTTGCTCCGTCATATTATTAAAAATTTTTTTAATACTGAATTTGCTTTCGAAATTTAGATTGACAATCCTTGAATAATCATTGAATGGATTATTACGTCAGGTATTGCTCAAATATTTGGGAATATTAACTTTATAAGAAAGTTTCCAATTTTATTAAGATCACTTATTAAATTAATCTGATGTAGAATTGTAAAGAAATTATTGTGTAATCTATATTGCTTTTTACTCCGTTGTAGCCTTTATTATTTTTATTTTTCCAGTTTCAGTATTTTTTTTTTCTATTTTTAGGACACATAAAATAAGTTTGGACTTTGATTTCTTTTATCATTTCTCAAACATTAAATATTTTAACGAAATTAGTTCTGTCTTATTCTGATGGATAAACTCTGAATTACACTTTACGAGGCAAGGAGAAGGACGTACTGTATTGTCGTGCTGTTAGTTCATGGCATCTATGTAGATAAGTTTATTTTGCTTTGTCAACTCTCTAATGTTCTCTTGTTGTTAAAGCTATCCTTATTTATTGATCATTACAGTTATAAAAATTATTTTCTGTCCAGTTTATGTTTGTTAAATATTCATACACTAACAATCAATAAAGATTAAGCCGGACAGTTTTAAATATTATTTTTAATCCATCCTTTTATACGGTTATTAAAGATTCAGACACTAACATGCAATAAAAATCAAGCCCGTCAGTTATTGAAATTATATTAATCCAATTTATTATACGTTTATTAAAGATCCATACACTAAGAAACAATAACGATTTAACCTGATAGTTATGTTTCGTTTCAACAATTCGTTTCGTTTTCGTCGGACCTTCAACTGTCCCAGGCCTCACCCCCCTCGAATATGGCCTTGACTACATCACATGTAAATAACATGCATAATTTTATTAAATTATCGTATAAAACAAAGATGTCGACTGTTTTTTTACTGAAATTCTAGTATTTCTATTTTCCCATAGAGTTAATATGTAACTTGGTTAAATTAAACAGTTTCTAGGTCAAACAATTAAGATCCAACAGGCCCTCGAATCTTATCAATGCCGTATTACCCCACCTTCCCGTATATATCGCTCAAATATGGCTCAGAAACAGTATTACTCAAATATGTATTACTCACAGAAACAGTCATTTTCATGTCCCCAGTATATTTTATGTTTGTTTTACGGCTTACGAAAAAAAAAATTCAGGGAAAGTGTCTTTAAGAATGCAAGCTAACAAAAGAATAAAAATAAAATTATCAATTTTTTTTTACTTATTTTAGGTAATTAAAATATACCAATATGTCATTCCTTCACTTGTCCCCACTGCTGATTTAAAAAAAGAAAAAAATTGTTTCTGAAATAAAAAATTTTTTTTTACAAATTCGTGTTTTTTATTTCAGAATACTGAAATATAGAATTTAGAAAATCAATTTTATATTTAATTTCTGATAAAAATATTAACACAGCACTATTTTAAACTTTGTCCCCAGTGTTTCGCGTCATTCCCTCACAA
>NC_092208.1:31278696-31284624 GCF_043381705.1 Parasteatoda tepidariorum
ATATATATATACACTGTATGCAAAATTCCAATATTGAGTGGCGCAAATAATTATTTTCGTCCAAGGTACCTGTGGTCCAAGGCACAAAACTTTCCCTTAGTTATTAAAACAATTTATTCTCAAATAACTCTCTTTTTTTTTTAAGTAGTGAGAGAGATTATTTTTCGGAATAATTTGGAATCTTTAAAACGAACTAACAATTCGAAAAGTATATTACCATAATTACATAAATTTAGCTTATTTTTAATGCGTAGCAGAGAAAAATGCATACTTTTATCAGAAAACGAAAAGCAATATTTTAATAACACCAATTTTAAACGCAAATGAGAACTTAGCAAATGGTTTTTTTCTCTGATGTTGTTTTTTTAAAAAAATTAGGAGAAAAAAAAATCACTTTGTGAATATAACATTTCTTTCTTACTTGGAAACAAATTTTAGAATTATAATTATAAATTCTTTTCAAAAATAACCCTTCTATGAAAACCTACATTTATGTTAATTCATATTTCACTTGCTGGCATTAATTCTTATTTGAAGTAGAATATTTCTAAAATCAATAACATTTTTGGCCAATATTAATAACACACTAGTATCCATCTACAAATAAGTTTCTACGATTATTGCACAATTTTGTATGTTTTCCATAAGGTTTGAACAAATGATTTCGTTTCGTGATACTATCATGAACCGTTCATAATTAAAACAAACAAATAGGACTAAAGTTTTCTAACCACATTTAAAATAGTAAAAATTTCTAACAACAGAAATGTAAATGACAATTTCACTAAAAGGTTTTGGTAATTATTTTTTCAATAACTCATTGTGGACATAATTTTTGGAATTATTTTGTCCTTCTGCAGATATTCAAAATGCAGTATACCTTTTCAATTTTTATGCGAGCTTAGATGCATTTTTTTTAATTTCGTGAAGTGTAATATTCATGATAGTACTGAAAAAGGTTTTTTGTGCATATTTACCTACTCGCAAGGCCATTTTTAAATGCATGATTTTTTCATTAACAGTTTTTACATTGTAAGAATACCAGAATGACAAAAATAGGTAGAATGGAAATAACAAGTACTTTTCTATAAATCTCTGACTACAAGTACTAAATACTGCTTTATATGTTTCCTTCCTGGCTTTCGAAGTCTCTGTAATTGTATCATTTAAGACTAACTTAAAGATGAAAAGGATTTCTGATCAAATTTATTGGCCAAGTGGAAATTTGTGAAATTTTCTTAACATTTATTTACCATACCACGCTAAATAGGATCTGAAAAGCGAAATAGCAAATGCTTTCCTTTACATTTTGCTTTATAGCTCTTTGTTAAAATTATCCTTTATGATTGAATGAAGACCGCAGTAAAAAAAAAAAAAAAACTTTTTTAAAGTGTGTTTATTAACACTTGGAAAAAGTTTAAGAGCAAGATACTACATATTTTTACATTAATTTCCAACTTCGAAACGATCTAAACACTGCTAGATGCCATGACTTTTGAGCTTAATATGAGTTGTTTAAATGTATTCTCTTTAACTTATTATCACTAATGATTGATATGAAAGAAGAGGATGAGTTTTCTAAGCGTATTTAACGTAGCTAAAAATTCCCTAAAAGAGCGTAACTTTTTTTCGACGCTACTTTACATCATAGGAATGCGAAGCAATGAAAAATGTGCTAAAGCAAAATGGCAGGTTCTACTTCATGTGATATCTCTCATTATAATACCTTTAATCCAAACATGTTCAATTCTGGCACTGGTGTACGATACTGCTTATCGTTGCAGGGACATCCAATGCAAAAAGAGGCGCATATGTACTCTGTTGATCAGGACTTTAGTTTTTGCTGATTGGATAACTCTGAAAATAAAACAAAAAGAAATATCCAGCTTATTGTTCCGACGTATGACTTCTGGAAATTTGCGCAACTCAATCATAAGGAAATATAACTTAATCGTAAATTGTGCGGCTATAATAATCCTACTTTCGTATTCAGTGGTATTTGCATTAGTAATTAAACATTTCCTCGCCAATATTGTAGATGGTAAATTCTTATTCGAACATGTAACTTTCTATGCTGATTTACCTTTAGATGATTTCACGAAATCAATCATCGCTGCTCTCTATTACCCTGTATCTAGACTAATCATTTCTGCGATGCCTTCACTATTAAGCATAATCTACATCACTTGGTGCCATGTCCTAAACAAAATAGTGAAGAAATGCGGAGATGTTATTTCATATCCTGGGACGAACAATAAATTTTCAAGCTCTACAATATTCATTGAAAAGTACTCTTATGCTCATAGCTTAGTATCGGAAACGGAATGTGCTTTTTCTTTGCATGTTTTCTGGCTTATTGGAACAAATTTCTTAACTTTCTTCCTGGTTTTTGCACAATTTATCGGTTACAGTTTAAGTTTAAATGGTGCTCACAAGATTGAAAACAATTCAATAATATTATTTCAAGGACTACTTTGCTTTGTTATAATTTACTATGCCGCGAAGGTTGAAGAGCAAGATCACTTGGTAAGACAGAAAGCTACGGATTTGGCGTTTTTCTTACTCTCGTCTTCAGCGTCATTTCATCATGGTTATTTACTATCGCAATTTTTAAAATCAAAACAAAGTATAACCTTAACTGCCGGTGGCACGTTTACCTTTACGAAAACTATGCTTTTTACGGCAACAGGTGTCATTTTTACATATAATCTCCTCATATTACAAATAAAAATTGCTTAATGTTGTTGAAGCCTGCATCATATAGGCACTACAAGCAATCATGAACTGTAAAGCATTCGTCATGTTATTTGGTTTTCATGTCATGTTATTATGTAATTTGGTCATAGTTTCGTATAATTTCCTAATTTTGCAAAGAAAAGTTGCTTGATATTGCTTTAAATTAGGTAAATAGGGCAAATGTATAGATTTTGTTTTGTAATATTTCTGAATATAATAACATTTCTTATGTAATATTTCTTTGTAATATTACAATACTAGGTATAAAATCTTACAAAATCTTTTCAAGGTACAATTCTATCAAAATTTGCTTACATTGCCTTGCATAGATTATGTTAGCTCTGAATAAAATTCTCGATCCTGGTTTTTTAATACATAAATTGTTTATGCTATATTCCACTAATATATTAGTTTAATGTTGTAGTTCAAATGTATTATTTCTAGTTTGTTATCGTTAAGGATTGATGCAAAAGAAGATAATGAGTTAGTTTTTTTATCATTTTTCATTACTTGCGCAATTTAAGAAAGTTGTTTCGATGTAAGAAAAAAAATTATTTTAATTTATTCTACTATTTCATAATCGATAAATCTACATAAAAGCGACGCAACGTCAGTATAAAATGCAAACAATTTTTCGCTTTTATTGTATTTCAAAAAATTGTAATGTCTGGAATAATTTGGATTTCCATCTTTCTATTTCTTTAAAGACTTTTTCTTATAAATGAAAAATCAAGCGTAAAATTGAATAATTTTGAAAATTAATATATGAAGGAAAAATTTTCAAATAAAACATATTTCTTATAATTTAAATTATGCGGTTCTTCGTATGAAAACTACTTAAAATTCTTCCGAAAATGTTATTAGCAATAGAAATATGTTAAAAAATAATGCACTTGAACAAATTTTTAATAATGTAAATCAGTAATTTACTTTTTTAGAAAAAACTGTTATAGTTTAAAGGCAAAATGCTTAAAATTCATTTTGTTCAAATTAAAAACAATTATAGGAGCATAATGCACGTAACAGAATTCAGAACCCTGAATGGCTTTTGATCTAATGATCGGATTTTCACTTACCGAGACTGAATCTTAATGGTTAGAGGACTTAACCTATAAACTTTGTAGATCGGGCAGATGACATCGTTTGGCAATTATAGGCTTATACACAATTCATTCGATCTGAAAAATGCTAAGTATGTTAATCTAATTCTGCAGACAATTTTTTAAGTTACTGTAAAGCTCCTAATGAACAAATCTTTTTTCGACAGATTTTTACACAGGAGGACAGATTTTTACACATTTTGTTTACACAGGAGATCATTCAAAAATTTGGATCCCTTAATGATAATTTCATTTTTTCCCCTATTTCACTACATCTAGAGAAATTATTCTAAGCCAATCGAAAAATGTGCTCACACAATCATAAATTTCGTTTGTTCATAGATAATTTTATATAAAAAATAATTTTTAATATTTATTATTCCTTATTATTTTATTTAATAATTTTCAAATAAATTTTGAATTTTAAGATAGGCAAATTTTTACTTCATTCTACATTCTGCAATTTAAAATAGCAAAATACAAAATTTGTGCGAGATCAGTCAAATGGTGTCTAAGTTTTAAAAAATCGTATGTTTAAAATTTGATTTCTCAAGAACTATTCGACCAATTTCATTCAAGTTTTGTGTTTTATCATTTTAAATTACATACTTCAAAATTATGTAGAAAAAAAATTTTTTGACACCTTACAATTCAGAATTTGTTTAACCTTTATTAAATTAAATAATAAATAATTATTACAATTATTTTAAATAGATTTATATTTTGGAAAAACAAATTTTATAATTGTGCTCAGTAGTTTTTCGACTATTCTGTTGCTAAAACTTTCGAGACCATCTTTTCCAGATTGCTACAAACTCTCGATATTTTAAGAGTTAAACTACGATTTTGTGTCAGATTTCGCAGCCTAAAATATCAACTGCATTTGTTAATTGCCATATTTAGAGTTAGGCCTTTGAACCATTACTGTTGAGTCTTAGTCTGTGACAAAATTTGATTCTTAAATCAAAAGTTAACGTTAAACTTTTAAAAAAAATTAGCCCTAACGGTTAAAAAATGCCTATTGCTTCATGGTAAAAAATAATAAAAATATTGAATTGCAGTATTTTACTTTGATTCTTGAAACGTTGTACAGTTTGCCGTGTGTTATAATTGCTGTTTCTTTCATTCAATTTATATTCTTATTATTATATATTTGACATGCTATCACCATTGATCATTCAGATGAAAGATATTTTAAGATGGAAGAAAAGTTCTTAATCAGAAATTGTCCAGTAAAATTAAACTTGGCAAACAAATTAGCGGGAGTTTTAATTAAACTCTTATTAACAAATTATTGGTGTAGATAGGTATTTCATGAAACTTTCTTTAATTTCCATCTATTCGAAACAATAATAATTGAAAATATATTACTCTTAAGGTTTATTGTAAAAATTGTTCTCATTCTTAAAAAACTATCATTTTTTGACGAAATTATTTTAGTTATAAAACAGCGCATATTTATTAAGTTTTTATAAAAATGAAAATCTGATGAATATTATTATTTAAAAAAACTGTCGGATTGATACTGAATACAAGCTGTTTCGAAAATCATGTTTTTCTTTTTCTTTCTCAATTGGGTACTTTCAAATAATCATATGGTTGTGTATGATTGTGAGGTTATGCATGGTATGTTAACGTTCCAGGTTTAAGACTTGGGTTTACTATTAAGCAGAATCAATTTTCGAATCGGACCTAATTGGACAGCCACGTCACGCGAGTGTGTTGAACCTGATTGGCTAATACAGTCTTGACGTTGCTTGCAGGTATCCAATTGTGCATTGAATAAAAGGAGAAAAATAAATACTGACAGAATTGACAGTCATGGTTAAAGTGGTGAATTAATTATTAATATAGCGCGTTTCTAAAACGGAAGCAATTGTGCAACATTGAATTTTACACAGAAAGCAAAACAAATTAAAATAGAACATCTAAAAATATGTTTTTATGAGAAACTTGACTCAAGTTAAAGTTATCCTTTGAGATTAATCAAAAACCAAACAGAAACAGATATCAAGGGAAGAAAATTGCGTAAAAGGGAGAAAATTGCGATTTCAGGAAAATAATAATAATAATTTATCGTGATTTTTATTTA
>NC_092208.1:31286749-31449814 GCF_043381705.1 Parasteatoda tepidariorum
ATGTGACCCAGACGCAGTCTTACAAAAAACTTCTCAGTTTTTCTCAGTTTCTTTGGAAACTTCATCTACATTTTTTTTTTCAAATTTTATTTAATTTTCGGTTATGCCAAAACCTTGCTAAATGTTTTTCTCTCAAAAACTTTTTAGTAATAGAACAAAAAGTCAATTCTTAATGAGGTTTTAACTTCATATGTGACCCAGACGCAGTCTTACAAAAAACTTCTCAGTTTTTCTCAGTTTCTTTGGAAACTTCATCTAAATTTTTTTTTTTTTTTTCAAATTTTTTATCCAGCACTAGAGGCAATGATGGGGGGAATGCTTTAACGATCACAATCTAAGAAAACATTTAATATGATGATCGAATGATTCGTTCTGAGAAATATTGACCTGATAACAACATAATTACATTCTATACATTACGGAAGTGACTATAAAAAATAAAACACCGTTCAGGGATCTGTATTCTAAATACTACAAGGACTTAATTTATGCAACAATAATAATAATTTTTTTATAAATCATGTCTCATGTTCTGGAAAAATACCTTTTCCATATTTAATATAATTTTACCAGTAGTTTTCCAACAATAAGTTCCAAACACTGAACGTTATTTTAAGTTTAACATGTATATTGCATTACTTAGATAATAAAATAAGTAATATTAATTAATAGTCTCATTATATGTAATATAAATTTTATTTATTTTTAAATATATTCCGATTCTGCATAATAAGGCTATTTATTTATTTATTTTTATTCTAAATAGAAATTTTTAATTATAAATATTTTAATTACAAATATTTTAATTACAAGTATTTTAATTACAAATATTTTAATCACAAATATTTTAATAAAAAATATTTTAATTAACAAATATCGACATTTTTATTTGTTGCGTCTTCAAATTTATGTCATCATATTGACTTAACTTTGCTTGAACACATGGCACAAACAAACTAATGAATTAATGTTCAATTAGATTGAATGAATTAGACATTATTGATTAAATGAGTACGACATTAATTCAACTTTCAATAATTATACTTGTACATACGTGTAGTTAAAGCTTAGAACAAATTTTAATTAATTTAATCCTCAGATTAAATTTTACTATCGATTAAATATCCTCTTATAAAAAGGAATATTCGATATAATACGGCAATTTTTATAATTAAAAATATCTTATTTTTATACGAATTTTGACATTTTTGCGTATGTAATCAAATTTGTACTATCGAATATATTTAATTTCACATGAATTCAAGACACTAAATAATTTATCTATTTATATTAAGTAAACTCAAGGTGAATTAATAATTTAATTAAACATTGATTGGACAACTGCACACGCATAACTAAAGCATAGAACAAACGCTCACTTTTAAATTAGTTGAATTATGTCAACTATTTCTACTAAAATAATTCTTAATGATTTCTTTTATCTTTATAAATTTAAAATTAATTTGAACATCGAACAAATAGCTTTTTTAAAAATTATAACTTTTACTTACCAACATGATTTACAACGATCTTCAAATTCGCATTCAAGTTGTGCTATTTCATATTTGCTGTAAAGCAATCGACGAAATGTTCGTCTTCTGCCAAGTAACGTATAACAAATTAAAGAGCTTATTGAAACTGTTATTCTGTTTCCTTGATGCAGTTCTAAACCTAATAAGGGCATGTTAAGGAATAATAGTAATATTCTTATTTGACAAAATGTGTATGTTCTATTAAAGGTAAAAAAATCTAAATAAGACACCTCTAAAAAATAATTTACTAGAAACAAATTTATTGCTAAGATATCGTCTGCATTTTAATTTTTAAAAAAATAAATTATTAATATTATCAAATATCGTCTGATTCTTGAAATAAT
The DNA here is from genome assembly GCF_043381705.1 of Parasteatoda tepidariorum. Classification (NCBI taxonomy): domain Eukaryota; kingdom Metazoa; phylum Arthropoda; class Arachnida; order Araneae; family Theridiidae; genus Parasteatoda; species Parasteatoda tepidariorum. Next base: position 31,288,626 of record NC_092208.1, read on the forward strand.
TTTTAAAGAAGTTTTAATTTTGAAAGTAGTTTTAATTTTGAAATGACCTTTTTATATCATTTGGATCTGTATCGTTATTTATTTATTTATTTTTATATTTATATACATGTTATTGTCTTTAAAGCACTGTTACATATCAAAATCCTTTTTTTTTAAGTCACTTTTTTGTTCTTCTGATCTCAGAAACCCGTAAGTTATGTACTTGCAACGAAGAATATACATAGGGAAAGAAGGTTAGCTTCCGTAGGCATAATGTAAACCAGTCCCCCATGAATTAGTGTGGTTATTGATGGAAAAAACAACATTTACGGGTACAACAGCTTGACAACAAAATTCTTGTAACAGATTTTCACGCTCCCCTCCTCCTAACCACTACTGGAGTTGGGGAGGAGAAGAAAAATTCCCTTTATATTTATTATTGCTCTGCATTCTTACTCATGATAAACGCTACTGTACTCTTAATAAAGATATTCCTTTGAGAATGCATTTATATCATGTTGATTAAATCTGTTACCACATTTTGTCTTAGAAAGAAATAATAAAATGGCATACGAGTGGCAGCGTACCCAATCATACATGTAGAGTTAGCCAACAACCTGTTGTCAGGTGACGTACATTCTAACAGTCACTTTGCTTCTTTTGGGCATGCGTTGGATCTTGCTCACCTTGTAAGTTATATATATATATATTGCAACAGGCTATAGATCATTTTATGTTTTCCAGACATGTCCAGACGAACCGTGCAGCAGCTCCCAGCGTTAATTACGTCTTCTTCAAGCTGGACTTCATCTCATTTCTATATTCTTTGCTTGGAACTCAAGTAAAGGATCACTGATACACAGAAACTTGACCAATAACCTCGTCACCAGCTGGTTGTTTATATGCAAGATGGATTATAAAAGTGAAAGAATTGATAAAATTGAAAGAATGAGTTTTAAAATAAAATGAGCATCTTAAAAGTATTTTTTGAAGTAAATAATAATTATTGCTCGCTTTGAATTTTTGAATAACATAAATGTATGTCCTATTTTGTAGTTTCTGAAATCACCTGCTTGGCTGGCTTTTTGATTATAAGCTTTGGCACACTTCTGTGAATTTAGGGTATGAACCTGCAATCTACACCTCAGTTCAGCTCTCGCTAACTTTATAGTCTTTAAAACATTTCATAAATCTATAAATTTCAATCTATATTCTGCTTGCTACGAAGCTAATGATTTGAGTAAAAGCATTATCAAATTCCTTAACATAAATTAAATTTGTTATACAGCTGAATGTTCTTCCTAAATATGAACTTAAACTATTAATATTCTATGAACATTTTTTTTTCTAAATTATTAAATAATCCCTGTATGTCGATCATATTCGGGTCTTCAGAGTGGAATTGTTTCCCAACAAATTGGTTCGAATTTAATGAAGTTGAGAATATATGCTCAAGTAATATATTTTCTCGTAAAATGAGTGCAATATCGAATTTTCTTTTAGAGTCATCAGTAATATCATCAAATAATTAAAATCTATTTAGCAATTGATGTAAGGAATCTCTCTCTCTCTCTTTCTCTCTCTGTTTCTCTCTCCCTCTCTCGTTGATTTCAAAAGTTATCTGGGAGGAAGACCATCTGGGGAGAAGACCGGTGCCATATGGCACCGGCATATGTCTTTATCCTCCCCTCCCCTTCTCTCTTCTTAGTTATATAGGATATTTCCTCCTCTATATATCCTAGGAATATTCCTAGGATATAGGAATGCACTACGATATTTCCTCCTTTCTTAATATTTTTCATATTTAACTGTCAAAAAAATTTTTTTTTTTAACTTCCACTACACTTTCTTTCAGAGCTGCGTTCATTGTAGTTTTCTATTCCATATAGTTTTCGAACTTAAAAGTTTTTAATCTATTTGAAAATCAAGACAGAAACTAATGTATTTCCTTCTCCTATGACTCTCCACTGGCTATAGAACTACCTACCTTTCATCATTATAATGGTGAAAGGTAGAAAGTTCTACTCTACGACACCTGTAGCCCATTTGGATTGCCAATAGTTAACAAATAAAATTATTTCGCATTTATTTATGTCCTCCAAAGTCTGTATTCCTAAATATAATTCGCGATCGCAAAGCTTGAATACGCCCTCTAGCGGGGATGATATTCTCAGGCTTATATTTATTAAGTTTATCAGAGTTTTATTTATTAAGTCTATCAGAATCATTGGTAGAGTATACTCTACCAATGATTCTGATGCGTCCTACAATGATGAAAAAATGCGTCCTACGTAGGACGCATTTTTTCCCAGCTGCAAATAAAAAGCAAAATTCCCTTATGGAAAAGGCAGAAGAACTTGAGGAAGCGACCGAGAACATTTGTAAATCATTCGGAAACAGAACGGGCCCAACATTTGAAGAACGATTTCTCAATAATTCTTCTTCTAACAAACTTGAACCAGTGATTTCCGTTTTCGTGATCGCATTCTGTTCAAGATATGCGAATTAAGGTAAAATCCATTTTTTTTTTGTCTTTAATTCATGAAAATTAAAATGAAATTATTTACGTCCACATTGCTTACAACATTCCTATGAATAAATGCTATTTTAGAACGTGCAGAACAGTAATAGTTAGAGAATATTCTTTTTTTTATAGAATACTATACATTTCTGTATCTGTATAATTCGGAGAACAACAGTGAAGAATCATCCGAATTACTTGAAATGGCATCATTTGTGTTGATTATTAATGTGCATTTTAATTATTTTTTGGTAAGTATTTTTTTAATTTTGAATGATTGAAATTCATATCGAGATTATATAATTATTAAATTTTATTGTGTGGTTTGTCATCTTAAAGTTAAGGGATAATCTATGTATTATTTGAAAATACAATTTCTTACAAACTTAGAACATTTGATTTTGTATTTCTCCGGATTTATAAGGCAAATGATGAGTGTTATGATTTTTGTAATAAAAAATTTACTTGCAAATAATTTGTTTTCTAATTTGATGATAGTTCTCAACGGAATGGTAATCTACGTCTGATTGAGAAGACTGAAAAAAAAAAAACTATGAAAACTCTTTATTTCTAAATAACGAATTTTCAGGATCGTTTTTTTTTTTCTTAATCATAAGCATTTTTTATTTTACGTTTTTTAGTTTATAAATAATGATTTTTTATCGAAACTTTAAATTTCTTGATCAAAATTGTGGTCAAAAAACTTTTTTTTTCAAGATTAAATTATATAACATTATGTGCCTGTGTATACTCTTTGCATAGTCTCCAGTGCAACTGATGATCGTGAGACGAATTACTGCCAGCAGTCATTCGTCTCAAATAACAGCGCTCCCTATAGATCGTTGCTAACGTGAATTAATTATTTTTTAATTTCTTTCCACTCTCGGTAGATGGTTTTTAAAATAACTATCTATTGATTAAGCAATCAAATTTATGACTTGTTTACGATAAACCAATTTCGTGTAGGACTAGCGTGGATAAAAAAAGTTTTAAAAAAAACTATTCAGATTAAAAAAAATCATACACAAAACAAAAAATTATAACAAAAATCAGGCAATGCAAAGCTAATGAAATTCAAAATGAAGATAAACATTCGAATTCTAACTGCGAAAAGAAAAAACTGATCATGTTTCCTCCTGATCATGAACTTTTTCCAAGAAAAAAAAATGTGTGCTATGCAAAACGGATAGAAACAGATAGCGAAAGGTGACTTATGATGTAATAAAATAAGACAAGGCCGATTTCGACCAATTTCCTGAAATCCTCGCATTCTAACTCTTGAATCAACCAGAAATAGAGAGCTGGAAGCGTTAATAATAAACAAATGACAAAGCCCAAAACAGATGATTTATTTGTAAATAAAGCTTGAAACTGAGCAACTTTTTAATTTGACTCTGATATTTAAGTCTTTCCTTAAGTAATTAATGTCTTCAATCAAATAAATCGCTTCCTAATTATTTTTTTAAGTTAGTTGATAATTTTTTCGTAATCTGTTGCTATTCAAGATAAGTTTAATTGTCATTTCGAAACTAGGCTTGCTTGGATTGTTCTTGAATTTAATGTAATGATTAAGTGGAATTTGTGTAACTTTTAAAATCTAAATTTAATATGAAATAAAAATCAAGGAAATCACAGCATTTGAAGTATAATTAGGTATAGAAAATTTTCTGGAATATTATCTTCTAACTTTTATGTTATATATGAAGCGTACAGAAACCAATGAATCTGTTTCAAACCGCTTTTTTTTTTGTCTTCGATCAATATTACGTATCGTTTTAATTTTACATATTCCAATGCTAAGAGAAATTTAGTATTTGCACTTCCAAAGTGTTTTTTGAAATTACTGTTCGTGATTTCATACTTGAAACAATAATGTACTTATATCTAGTGTTAGTTCATTTCTTTATAAAATAAGCAAGAATTTAAAAGTTATATGTGTATATTCATGCACTGTGATTATAAAAATACTATTACGTTATATTTAATATCAAAACTATTTAAATAAATTGTCAAAATTTAATATTGTTTAAATTAAAATCCAAATTAGCTTTTATTTATTTTTAACTAGAATAAAAACTTAAGTTTTGTAGGATTAAAATTTACTTTGTTTAAAAATCATTGTTTTTAATTGTTCAGTTGAACTTAAAGTCATCTTTTGTGATTATTCGATTATTCTTTTGAATTTGGCATGGAAAGTACATTATTGTTTCAAGTAAGTTCCAATCTAGTACAGGATTCAATCAGTCCCAGCAATTTTTCATATATTTGCACTTTTCAGTATATATTAATGGTTATGGCATCCGCTGATAATTTTTTATATTTTTTCATTGAACTTGAGTGACAATGAAATTTTACAGAGATGTTTGCCTTAAGTCGTAATGCATTTTTATAATACTTCTCCAATTTGAATATAAAAATAATTTAATCAAAACTTAAATTCATTGTTAGTTTAAACTGTGACTAGAAAAATATTGCCAGTCTTTAAATTTGTTAGGTATGAAATTAATAATTTTCATCGCGATATGCACCCATTTTCCTTTTTAAACAAATTAAGTTTGTCAAGTTGCATTTTAAAATTTTTTTTACAAATAATTTCTCTTTGAATAACCTTTTTTTTCTTAACCTTAAAAGGATTCAAACAGCGTTAATTAAATGATAATTAAAATTAACACAGTTTTTAATAACTTTTGCCTGTTATAACTTTCTTTAATGAATTAGCAAGTAACACATAAATATCTCGGATACCTAATCTCTAATTTGTTATTTTGAAATATTTATATGTAACTGTATATGTAAATTCAATAAAATGTACATTTACTTATGAGGTGTTAATAATGTTTCAATTAGAAGGAATCTGGGAGGGGGGCAATAGTGACACATTACCGATTGTCAAGAGTAATGCATGAAACGTCTCCCACAATATGATAATATCAATAATCATCATCTACTTTGTATCATTTATGTGTTTAAGCAACTTTCATAATAAATGCTGCAAGACAAATGGTTCTGTTACATTTATTGCTTTTGTTAAGAATTATTTATTACCTCAAGAGTTTAAATTTAAAAAAATGCTTCCTTTGTACCACATTTTAAACAGATTTTTACAATTAAATATCGAAATTAAAATAGAATTATGAATTTTAGGACTGAAATTAAATTGTTATCAAATCTCAAATCAATTTTTTTTTTTTTAGGTTTATAGTGAATTATAATAATGAAGAAAAAAAAATTTTAATATGTACCTAAACTAAATAATGATTACCATTATCTGTTTTCGTAATCAGTTAACTGTTTCAATTTCGGAAACAGATCTGCAAAGAATGCCCCCCTTATAATTTTCTCTCATGNTACCGATGTCAAGAGTAATACATGAAACGTCTCCCACGACATGGTAATATCAATAATCATCATCTACTTGGTATCATTTATGTGTCTAAACTAAATGCTACAAGACAAATGGTTCTGTTATATTTATTGTTAAGAATTATTTATTACCTCAAGAGTTTAAATTTAAAAAAATCTTCTTTTGTACCACATTTTTAACAGATTTTTACAATTAAATATCAAAATTAAAATAGAATAATGAATTTTAGGACTAAGATTAAATTGTTATCAAATGTCAAAAAAAATTTTTTTAGGTTTATAGTGAATTATAATAATGAAAAAAAAAATTTTAATATGTACCTAAACTAAATAATGATTACCATTATCTGTTTTCGTAATCAGTTAACTGTTTCAATTTCGGAAACAGATCTGCAAAGAATGCCCCCCTTATAATTTTCTCTCATGTTCATGAATTATTTTTAGTTTATTGCATCGAATGAAATGTAAGGTTTCAAAAATTGTAAATCAATACATTTTTTAAGTCTTATATTTTTAATTAGTCATCAGTAATGTTTCCCCTCATCCAATTTTTAGTTATTGTAGAGCTGAACCATGGGAAACCAACTGACTGGCATTGCTCCCTCACAGATTTTTCCTGTGGAATACTATTTCAGTGATCTTCCAGAATGCAGCTTTGATTTAAAGTAATATCTTGTTTTTTGTTATATTTAGTTTTATATTTACCAGTTTAAGTTATTTATCTTTTTATGTTGCTTTAAAAGGTAGAGCCCCATCTTTACTGGTTCTCCTTGCTCCTTGTCAGATCCCATGAAGGGGCTGATTGTGCTCTGGAAAAAATCCAGATTTTTCGCTAACCGTGATCCAGAAGTTTCCGGAGATCGAAGGTTCAGACGTTTCAAAAAATCATTGATCACAAAAGTTTCCAGAAATCAAATTTTCAAAGGTGGAACTTAAAAACACAGTTTATTTTATTTGTAAGGGAGAGCCAGAAGATACTTTATAAGTTTATATTCAAGATTAATATTCATTTTTTATCAGTAGATAGTTATTATAATCATAAACTCAAGAAAAAAAGACGTATTTGTAAATTTTAATTACTTCTCCAGGTCGACATCTGTATTTGTAAATGGTATAGGTATGTGTAAAATTTTAAATATATTTTAAGTCAATTAAGAAATATTGAGAAAAAGGAAAAAACCTTGTTTAAATTCTTTTCAAATTTTTCGATTTAAACTTCTTTTTTTTTTACTCAAGAAATTTTCCAAAATTTTGACTTGGGCTCACAATTACGCTTGCCATGATTACCTGGCATCTAATTCCTTCAAAAGTTTCAATTATTTAGGACTTAAAATGCATTTTTTTAAAAATGTGTGGTAATTCACAGATATATTTGCTTAGCAATTCTGTTGATTCATTTGTGCCACTCTTCAGTCCTCAGAACTGAAAAAGTCAGTGACTAAATTTTGTCCTCTAATTGATATCTATTTTCAATTTGATTTTTAAATAAATTTTTTTTTAAAAAACTTCCATTTTTTTTAAAAAATCTAACAAATATTTTCGGGTAAAAATAAATAAATAAAAAATTCATTTTCATAGTTATTGCTGTATTCCCCTCCTGATTTTACAAAATGCTTTGGAAAGTTAAATTAGGATTGAATTTTTTTAAATGAAACTTATAGAGCTGAGATAAAAATTAATGATGATGAAGTGAAAAATAAGCATAGATATGAATAGTTCCAAGGAAAAAATATAATGCTGTGCTTATTCAGTGATTATTATAAAATTATATACTAAGTTAATTGTTACATTTCCTTAGCTTGCTGTAAAAATAAACTAATAAAATAAGGAAAACGAATATTTTCTTCAAAAAAAAAAATATGAACGAGTCATTGATATAATATGTGGGCCGGTCATTCTTATGGAATGGTGCATTTTGCAGTCAGTGAGCTATTAATTTCTAAGAGTTCTGCTAAACAATGCTAGATCTTATTAGTTAGTTGAAAAAGTTCAATGTGAACATTTTTTGGAGTGGCTCCCTTGTGTTGATTATTTAACAAAAATAACAAGGAATGCAAATAATACAGTTGATATTTTTTCAAAAAAAAAAAAAACTTTATTTCAGTTCATCATAAGCTTACATTAAAGAAAGGCCCAAAACTTGATTTAAACTACAATGCCTTAGTTAAGGCATTGATCTGTCATTGTCATTGTACTGCCTTTCAAGCTGTCATTATTTCCCAATGGCAGCTTGAAGCTGATTCAGTTTCAAAAGAATGTGGGGAGTAAAGGTGACTTTTGCAAAATGCTGACAATATAGCCATACTGAAGCTTTATCCTCCATGATTTTAACCTCACAATGGATTGTTGTGAGAGTATTTTACTTTGCAAATAATTTCATCAAATTTATTAATTAATCTAAGTTTATTAAAAAAAAATTTAATTTAATTTAATTTATTTTATTTATTTTCTTTTATACTTCACTAAATTACCAAAATCAAAAATGGTAATAATAGTAACTAAAGATAATATTACCATTGATTTGGCTTTTGTAATGAAGGGAAACAATTTTGGCTTATATTTGTGCATTGTTTCTTCAATTTAATACTGTCTCATTTTTTAAGTTTATTAATTCTAACTACATTCAAAATAGATTTTTTTCAGGTAAAACGGCAGGTCTTTTGCACTTGACTGTATAAAAGAGAAAGTGGCTTAAGAAACACATTGAAAATTATGAGCATAGTTGTATTACAGTTGTAGTAAACAATCTTTCTCAATGCCTTCACAGTTTATGAGGAAATATTTCATTTTCTTTATACAGGGCCCATGCTAAGGACTTCAAATTATTAGCCAGTAAACCATCCAAATATCAAAAGTATTTTCCAATTCTCAAAATTCCTCGCCAAGGGCAAAACTTAAAATTTTTTTTGATTGATTTTTCTCCCTGAAAAACTTCAAATCAAAATACAAATTTACTATAAATTATTTTATAAAATGCAAATTAAAACCTAGAGTCATTTTGCTGTTGGGAAGGATAAATGAGGATTAAATGTGAAAGAAATAGAAATGGGTTGGGGTTCATTTTTGATAATTTCTTACTAGAGTAGTATTAGAGGGATAAATCTGAAGCAACACGTTGTCACATTATTGATAAATTATTGTCACAAGAAAGCATATATTCTGCACAGTCTCATGCTTACTTAATTTCTCTTGTTGCTTACACTTACATTATCTGGGTTTAATATAATTCTAATTCGTTATGTAACATATCTAATGGAAATTACTGTAATCATATAAAAACTACAGAATTTGTTCAAAAAATTCTTTGCACGGGCCCTGTTTTTAGTCAAAAAAATTTTTTTTGCTTTACTTCAGTTATTTGACTGCTCTGAAAGAAACAGTTCTTCTGTCATTCTTATTTTTCTTATCATTTTTATTTATTTTATTTATTTATTTTTTGCTTTTGCCAATTATTTGAATTATGATTTTATAAATATACCTTAACATTTTGTACTGCATTCTAATTATAGGAGTAGCTTAAAAATTTTAATAAACTAAAAATAAGAATTTTAATATCAAGTATATGTTGGTAATTTTTTTTATCTGTTTTGCTTGCTCAGTTTTGATGTATATTTCTGCACAGATAGTAAATGGCACAAATTCAAACAGATTTTATTCTTTTTTTTTCTTCTTAGTTTGGGAAGTACGAGATTTTTTAAAGTTGCTAGAGCAAAACACAAGTAAGTACATTTTCATAAGTTTTTAATTACTATGAGATATAATCACTTTTTAATAAAATAATTAATAATTTGTCTTTGTTTAGGGAAGGATTGATTGTTGTCAAAGTATTTGCCATTAGGGATCCTTCCTTGCCTTTAAAAGCACACAGAGATCGCTTAGATGGTAATTAATCTCTCTCTTCTGCCTCTCTCTCTCTCTCTCCCTTTTTGATTAATGTGTGCAGACATTTCAATGTTTCAAATAGTATAATACTAATTTCAAAATTCTCAATCATCTAATTTAATTTTTCTATTCATTTTAGAAATTAGAAAGCTCCTAAAAAATGTGCCAAATGCCTTGCCTTTTCAAAAAGCTATGGTATGTTTAAATTTTATTTATTCTTGGTATACCTATTTGAATCATAAAAATACATTCTCATATTTGAAATTTCTTATATTTATTTATAGATAACTGATAAAGCTGGTATTTTAATCCGTCAGTATGTCAAAGATAATTTATATGATAGAATCAGTACAAGACCTTTTTTGAACAGTATTGAAAAACGCTGGATTGCATTTCAACTCTTACAGTGTCTCAGTGAATGCCACAAACTTGGTGTAAATATTCCTTCACTCATATTGAATTTTAATCTTAGTTTATTTTTGTTCAACATGTGTAATTCTTTAACCTAATTTTATTAATTTAAGGTGTATCATGGTGATATTAAACTTGAAAATGTTATGGTGAGCAGTTGGAATTGGCTACTTCTTACAGATTTTGCAAGTTTTAAGCCCACAAATCTTGCTGAGGTAATATAGAAAAATTTATAACTTAAATATTTTTTCATTTCTATTTTCAAGTTTAATTTAGTGTGTGGTTGCCTGTTCAAGGTTTTAAGCTTGATTCACAGTGAACTCGTTTTAAAATTTTAATCTTAAATTTTGTAAAAATGCTTTGATGTAATTATATAAATCTCTTATATTTTCCATAGGATAGTATATTTTAAAATATTGTTAAATCAATTCAGTGGCCCCTTAAACATGGCCCACTATTTTTTTATTATTGGCCTAGACTTTAAATTGTTTATTTTTTAACTGTTTGAAAGAAAGTAACTGACTGTTCGTGAAAGATTCTTTACTTATGAAAAAGTTTGAAATAAAAATCATTTAGTTCAAGTTGTTCAAAAATTACAAAAAGAAAAAGCAGTAAGAGTAACAAAATGTTGTGCCTTGGGACTATTAGCACAACAAGAGATAATAATAAATTGTGGGTGATCTTTGCAATGACCTTGCATTATTTGAATCTAAGTAATATTTTTTTTAACAGCATATTTTTTAAAAAAAAATTAAACTAAACATTCCTTATAATTTTCTCCTATATGTCTCGGATCGTGTTATGTAATGACTTTCAATGAACAAACACAACTGTCAACATTACATTTGTTTGTTAAAATCTCTTTACTTTTTATAATAAATTTTTTCATTTTATTAAAATGAAACCAGTATTTTATATCTATTAATATTACTGCAACTGTAAATTAAGGACTATATTATTATATAACTAATTGTAAACTATATAACTGTAAATTATTATACATGATAAGTATATCAGCAAATATAACTAGAAATCATATTTGTTTGTTAAAATTTCATTATTTTTAAAATTAATTTTTTCATTTGATAGCATTTTTTTAAATATTTCAAATGGCAAGGCAAGAATAAACACAAAAAAGAATGCAGAAACAATAATAAATAGCGAATTAGAATTCAATTAAAAGAAATGACGAAAGTCATTGCCTTGAAAGTTCTCTGGCTCATCAGCAAAGTGCAGTTGCGGTAAAGTGAGGCACACAATGTCTATAACTGAATTACTAAACAGCAGCCAGGTTTCGAAGAGATTTTAATGAACCAGACTGTCATGTCAAGTAATAATTATAAATCAATATTTTATACTCAGTTAAGGATTTTGTTAAGCAAGGGCTTGCAATAACCAAATATGACTTTAGAAAATACTTTCGCCTTTTTATTTATTTATTTTTTAAATAAAATTTCTTCACCTAATAAAAACAATTTCAGTATTTTATATTATTTTCAATATTGTTATTGCATGTAATATATGGTAATCTCATAGGACAACCCTGCTGATTTCTCGTACTTCTTTGATACCTCAAGACGAAGAACTTGCTATGTTGCTCCTGAGAGATTCATTAAAACCATAAGTTCATCGAGTGTGTATAGCATGGCTTCAACCGTAAGTTCTTCCAGTGGAAGTTCAATAGCTCCTCCTTCTCCATCTCTCATCATTCACGCTGATGAAATAAAAACTGGTGATTTGACTGGGGCAATGGACATTTTTTCTTTAGGGTATGCATGTTTTTAATTTACACATTGTAGCGATTCACCTCATGAAATTTTATAAGTCTTGTATAAAAATTTCTAGTTTAAATGGAATACTATCGTTGAGTAAAAATTCTGTTTTTAAATGTGTGGTAATTTAAATTTATTTTATTTTCAGGTGTGCATTAACAGAACTCTTTACTGAAGGTTCTGCTCCTTTTGATTTTTCTCAACTGTTACGATATAGGATAGGAGAATATGAACCATCTAAAGTTCTTGAGAAAATTGAAGACACTAATATGAAGGTAATTATGATTGTGTTTACTCATTTTTATTCTAATTATATAAATTTTATACACCTCTAAACTGGTATTTATTTACTAAAGAAAATAAATATTTTTGGATATTGTATTTATTTGAATGAAGTTGCTAAAATGTTACTATTAGCAGGCTACTTTTAGAACTAGTTAAATATTTAAAATTATGAGGTGTAAAACTTAAATTAGGCTTCTTTTTTTTTGTAATTTATATGAAAATTAATTTGCCCATTCTTAAATGTTTGTGAAACACAGACATGAGATGCTTAGATAGAAACTAGAAATACACAGATTATTTCTATATAGACTTCTTAAATTATACCATTTCTAAATACAAATATACATCGTTTGAAAGAATATATCTTCCTTCATCAGAAAAATAGGAAAGCTCTTCCTCTTTCATCTGTTTTGCAAAGATATATTTTGCTTTGTTCTTCTTTTTTGTATATTGTAAGAACCTGCTTTATTCATATTTTTTTTATGTTTATTTATTCTATTTATTATTTATTTATTTATTTTGGATTTTATATGAAAATTAAATTAGCCTATTCTTTAATGTTAATGAAATGCAGGCATGAGATACTTAGATAAAAACTAGTTGAAACTCAGATTATTTCTATTTAGACTTCTTGAATTATACCATTACTAAACACAAGAAGATATTGCTTGAAAAAATATATCTTCCTTCATCAGACACGATGTACAATATTTTATGTTACAATATTGCAATATTTTACTCTTATTATGCAATATTTTACTCTTATATTACTCTTGCAATATTTTATGTTACCCTGAATTTCATAAATTGAAATCACTAATGCAAGTGCATTGAGGGTTATCTCTTCATGAATCTACAACTTTTGAGGAGGGAAAGATGAGAGAACTCGTTAACAATGGGTTAATAGAGATGAAGTCAAAAGAAATATGTATTTGAAGGAAAAAACTAATGTTAAGCAAGAAAAAACAAATGGAGTATCAAATAGTGACAAAATACTATTGACAAAGGTGGTTTTATGATTACAAGGGCGCCGACAGAATAATGTAAAAGGGGTTGCAACCCTCTAACAAACTAACCCCCCCCCCCCCAAAAAAAAAATTACAAATATTCTGTTATTACATATACTTTCATCTATTCATTTTTTTCAAGATACATTTCTTCATTGTTAACAAGATATTTTTAAAAAAAGCACGAATTTCTTGTTCTTGCAAATTTTGCCACGCGAAACTGTATTGATGGAGCTGGCATAGCTACTGACTTTGAAACACAAATAACTACAAACAGTAGTTTCGTATACTAACGGGTTTGTGCATGCTTAAGATTGTTGTGTTGTGTTGATATTTATTGAGTTTTAGAAGATATATATATACTATGCATAAAGATCTGCCCTTACCGAATTTCATCACTGAAGCTACAAAGTGGTACAAAATGTGGTAGAATAGAGAAAATTCTTATGAATCCCTCGAATACATCGATTTAGTAATTGAAGCCATACAGTTTTATCCAGCTGTAGCGGAGGCAATCACAATTGGCCTAACTCTTCCAGCTACTACGTGCACTATTGAACGTACTTTAAGTACAATGCGACGCATCAAAACATGGAATCGGTCTACAATTAAGTAGTTTGTGCATGCTCAATGTGCGCAAGAAAAAAATCAAAGATGACTCAGAATTCATTGAAAAAGTTATATACATATTTGGACAGCAAACAAGACGATTACAATTCTTGTTTGATTAAACAATTTTTTAATTGTTATGTATCAATAATTACTTAATTATTTGTTTTTGAATAAAAATGTTTTTAATAAAAAAAATTTTATAACAAAATTGTTTTTCTCAATCTCTTTATTTGTTTAAAAAAAGCCAGGGGGTGCAAATGCACCTCCTTGCATCCTCCTGGTGAACCTTGTATGATTATCAAAATCTGTTTAATTGTAAATGTCATTACTTGAAGCAGCTTGAAGTTTCACCTGGCACTCAGGCATGTTTTGATGTTTTTAACCATTCTTCCTCGGTAGTGATTTGTCAAATGATCTCATAGTATTTATCTTTTCGTCACATAAATGCTTATTCATATTAAAGCAGTATGTTTTTTTATTTCCTTTTTGGAAGGGTGTCTAAAACTATTCATTGAGGTCCGTGATTAAGCAATACCCTGTGTTGTAGTTTTATGAATAATGGAATTTTTTGGTGATAAATAAATATGTGTCTAATATCTTATTTATTATTTTTCAGAAACTTGTGCAAAGTATGATGCAAAAAGATCCATCTGCTCGCTTGAGTGCAGCAGAGTATTTAGACTTACAACGAGATAAGGCATTTCCTGAGTATTTCTATTCCTTTCTTAATGACTATTTCAAGATATTTTCAACTTATCCTCGTTCACCTGATGAAAAAATTTATAAGTATGAGTACAGTTTAGCTGAAATGTTGCAAAAATGTGATTTATTTTGTTTTAATTTAAATTTAGTATGCATTTTTTCTCGTATTCGTTGAAGTGCTTTTAAAATTCTATTGAGGTAAATGTTTCCTGACTTGAAATGAAAACAGAAGTTAAATTTTTTTTTAATATAGGATACAGCTTGTGATTTAAAAATAAAACCTGTTGCAAAAAATATTTTAAAATAAGAAAATGAAAACTCAACTTCCATCATATGCAATTTTATGAAAGATGTCCTTTTTTTTTCAATGTTGACTGTTTCCTTATGTAATGCAATTAAACTCTGTTGCCATTTTTTCTTAGAAAATGTATATTATTTTATTAACTTATTATAAAAACTTATGAATAAATTAATTAATAAAAACAATTTTAACATTAAATTTTTTATATATACATACACAGTTTATGTCACATGAAATGTATCTATAATTTGTTTTTTCATTTATAAATTATTATGTATTTATTTATGTTACATAAATAAATACAATTGTAGTTTAGCTGAAATGTTGTAAAATTTTGATTTATTTTGTTTTAATTTAAATTGAGTATGTATTTCTTTTATTTTTTGAAGTATTTATAAAATTCTACCCAGGTATGTTTTTCTGAACTTTTACATGCATAAATTTAAATCAGATGTTTAATTTTTTTTAATGTAAGATACTGTGTATTGCTTAAAAATAAAGCCTGTTTCAAAAAATATTTTTAAATAGGAAAATGAAAACTGAACTACCATCATTTGCAAATTTACTCCAGATCTTTTTTTTTTTCATAATGTTTACTGCTCATAAATTTGATGCAATCAAACTCTGCAGCCATTTTTTTTATAGAAAATGTATATTATTTTATTAACTTTAATATAACTTACAATAAAAAGCTAATTGAAAAAACAATTTTAATAAATACAAATATTTTTTATAATACATAAAAATATTGCTGTTCAACAATTTGAAAAACAAATTTAAGAAATAAGAATGGAACTGTGTACTTTAATAGCACCCTTTTTATTTTAACAATCATTTTCTTCTTTTTACTTTAAAATACTATTTTGAAGTAATAGGAGCTCTCTCAAAATACGTTCTTATTTTGCAGTACTAGTTTGCAAGATGTATATTTTCTGGTACTAATTTTTGTGGAAAATTGCCTTAAATCTTACTTTTGTATAATCATCTCAAATAACAAAAAAACAAAAAAAATTTACATGATTTTCAGAATTGTATGTAAATTTTAACAAGGAAAATGTTTATGTTGCAATATTCAAATAGCAAGATGATAGAAGATGAATACATGCAAACAGTTAAAAAAAATTGTTAAACTTGTTTTTCTGTTTCTAGATTTTGTTTCTTTGGTATACATTTTTTTTTCTTCATATTGTAGTGGAAATTGGATTTAAATCTAACAAAAATCGAAGTCAAGTTAGAATCAAAATGAAGCGGAAAGTGGGAGATTCTCATCCCTGCATACTTTTTTTCCAACAAGTCGCAAATGCAAAACAAATTTGATAATTGAAAAAGTTTTCTGTTTATTTTGATTATTAAAAAGTGTCCGGAAAAATGACACTTCCGGTAAATGAATGTCTGGATATGGGACTTTGCACTGTATATATATATATATATATATATAAATTAAATATTTTAAATTTAACTAAAGAACTCAAAAACTTTGTAATAACTAATTTATGTTAGTAAATATTTATGCGGCTCTATTATTGTATTTCCAAATGGGTTAATTCTGAAACCCATCCCCAAAGATTAATTTAATAATGAGGAATTATGAAAATGATTTTTTTTCTTCTTTTTTTTCAGATTGAAAAAGGATATTTACAACATAATTGATGTTATAACAACATATGAAAAGCAACTAAGTGTTAATGAGTCATCTAACAATAAGGAAAATGTAATTAGTGAAGGCCTTGTCATTGTTGTTTCTCTGTTGACTTCTTTATTGAGGGCCTTAAAACATTGCTCTGCCAAACTTAATGCCTTAGATGTCCTGAAAATCATGGCATGTTACTTAAGTCCAGATGTAATATTAGACAGACTTCTCCCATATTTGGTATTTAAAATATGTTTATTATATTATAAAAATTATTAATGTTTTTATATACAGTTGAACCTGTTTATCTCGAAAACCTCTATATCTCGAAATTTTTAAAAATCCCTACATTTACTGCCTAAAATCAATATATTTTGCATGTTTATGTCGAATTTTTTTTTCAAAACCTCCGTTTCTCGAATTTTCAATGATAGAGCACAAATGTCAAAACTTTCCTTATCACTTGAGCTTTATCACAGAGATGAATTTCGTTAATCCACAGGAAGTAGGGATGAACAGGTTGGTGGTATTACTTAGAATTTCAATCACTATCCCTGCACTTCATTAACTAGAAAGGAATACAATGATTCTGGCAGTAAGTGAAGGGTGAATCAGTAGTGACCACCAGGGGTTAGCTTTTCAACATAGATGAGAAAGCTAAGAATAGAAATTCATTTTGACCTCAAAATTGCAACCTATGGATCAAAGGATAATTAAGAGTTTTAAAGTGAGTTATAGAAAGCGATCTATGAAGAATTTGCGATCTTTCTAACCTCAAAAGGAAAATCGAAACAAATAAGGTTATTAGTCAAAAATCCTGGGAAAATTATTTTCAGAGTTGAATGAATGTTAAAAAACTGTTATGTAAATAAATATGTTATGCCTCCGTGTTGTGATGGCCCGGTGATCAAGTGTAGAGGTAGTGAATAAAGATGTGTAAGAGTTCGCACGAAGTGGCTGTGAAGTAAAGACATTCTTTTGTAGGAGTCTAAGACTCAGAGAAATTATTGTTTGGACAGTACGATATCACAAGATGTATGTGGTATAATTAATTTAATGAAATGTCTATATTTTTCTACTAAAAACAAAGCACTTTTAATAGAATTTAAAAAATTAATTTAATTTTTTTACAGTACCTGTATAACTCGAAACCTCTTTATCTCAAATTTTTCGACTTTCCCGTGAGATTCGAGATAAACAGGTTCGACTGTATTAAATTTGTAATTTGAATTTCTTTTTAAAAAAATTTCCATAACTTTTATTATTTTTATATAACTTAGGCCTATTGTTGGCATTGGCTATGTGCTAGACCTAGTATTGTCTCTGTCTCATGAATTTCCCCTGTCTGCTTGCATCCTTCTTCTCATATTTCTTTGCACAAGAGCTAAATTTTCAAAATTTTTCGACCAAGCTATCCAAAAATACTTCTTAAATGTTGTTCTTTTCTGTATGTAAAGTTTGAATAGAATAATTATTTAAAATAAAGATGAAAAATTCTTTCTCTGTCTTTACTTTTTATATATTAAGTTTCTCTTTACCACAGCACTTTAGATCTAAAATTTCATTTTTGAAGGCAATTTTTCTTTCATTTCAGAAATAATAAAAGTTTTCTGTTGTTGATTTTAAAGGTGTATAATGAAGCTATTGTGATTGTAAATTGATATTTTTAGGTGTACTTGGCTAAAGACAAATACCCTAAAGTCCGTGTTGCAGTTATTCAAACTCTCACTGAATGCCTTTCTCTTATTAAAAGTATTCCTAGAAGGTATTTTAATGAATATATCTCAACTATTTAGCTTTTTTACTGTTAACTAATTTAAAACTATAAATTGAACTTAATTTTATTTTTAGTGATGGAAATGTTTTCCCTGAATATATTCTGCCTAATTTAGTAAGTATTTTATGTAATTCGTTTTACTCTTTTTAACTATTTTCTTTTTATTGTATTTTGTTCAAAATACATGTTTCAATCAAATTTAAAATATATTATTACATTTGTTGATGTTTTTATTATATCCCATTCAAAAACAAGTTATTAAGTATGTCCGGCTTAAAACCTGATTTTTAGTGAGTCATGATTTTTTAAATTTATGTATTGTATATTTCTTTAATATTTATTAAATATTTATGACCTCCGTACTTAAAATTTTAAATTTTGGTTGTTCTTAGTTTCCAACATTGATTATAATAGTGTGCTTGCATTTTAATTCTTTTTTTTCTTTTTAAATTTATGTCTAATTTTGTTACTTATGGCTTAATCATTAATTCTTTTTAGCTTCTACAATCAGTTATTTTTATTCTATACTATTTTATAGTTTTAGTTCTAAAAAGGAGTTCATGTTAATTTATTATAGAAAAAATGTTAGTTTTATATTGTAATGAATCAAGTTATAGAATTTTCAGGGAATTCTGTTTTATTTCTTAAAACTCCGAGAAAATGGCTTTGTTCAGATTTGAAGTATTTAAAAATTTCTATTATTAATTACTTCAAACGAAAACTAAATATTTTTGCTTGTTGGGAATAATATCAAAGATTGGTATAAATTTTTCTCTGAGAAATTTTCTGATGCCTACTTTTTGATAAATTTATCTTATTAAATAGGCATCTTCTCAAATCTTTTTTATTACCTAATTGATGCATTGATTCTAATTAAATCTATAAAAATCATATTAATTTTGGAAAATATTTAATTTAGTATTCATTGAAAAATGTTGCACTGACAAAATTATTTGTCTTCAATATTAACAAGACAATTTTAGATACTTATACGGACCAATATTTTATAAATCAATTCAAAAATAATAGGTTGTTCTTTATGTCTCGTTAATACTATATAACTGAGTCCTTCCAGGTAAAGTTTTGAACCTTTGTATTAGATAAAATTGTTTTATGATGGAATTTTGCCACGGGGGGGGGGGGACTTTAGTTTAGGAATAAGGCAGAACTAGAAAATAAATAATAAACTTTGTGTCTTTAGATGTGATAAGAGGGTGTTTAAAAAAAGTTAACCTGTGAAAATCAGGAAGATATCTTTCGCGGAATATTTGTTGCCAACTTGTATAAGTTGATAATAATCACCCATTAGCTTTTACTTGTATGAATCCTTATAACAATGTCCCCACTAAAAAAAAAAAAACTTATGTACTCTGTGAAAAAGCAACCATAATATACCCCTCAACTTTAGGGTTAAAAAGTGAAAGTTAGTAATTTCATGGATAATTGTGACACAGTTTGAAAAAACCCTGTAAATTTTATGTACAGAAACTCAGTGTCAGGATATCAGTTTATGTACCATAAATGTTTAAGAAAATGTTTAGATTTCTAATAATTTACCTAACCGTGAAGAATATCGTTAAAATTACCAAATAATAAAAAATATGATATACCTTTACAAAACTAAATTAAAAAATTTAGTCAAGACAAGAATTGTGATATTGGACTTTTAAAAACACGAAAATACGCAATATTGGATTTCAAATTTGCAGGATTACGAATCGTAGTGTTGGATTTTAAATTCCCAGGAATACAATACGTGACATTGGATTTTAAAATCACAAAAATATGAATTGAAACATTGAATTTTAAACTCCCGTGAATATGAATGACAATATTGTTTTTCAAACTCACATTAAGATGAGTTGGGAAACTGGAATTTGAAAGTGCGTAAAAATGAATTGCGATAATGGATTTTAAAAATGCGTGAAAACAAATCACAATATTGTAATTTTAAATCATGTGAATATGAGTGTTGTGATGCATGATCTTTAAATCGTGTGAAAGTTACAAATTTTAATCTGTCGCTTTTATATCAGGAAAATAGGAAAATCAATGTTTGATATTAAAATCATGTGAATATAAATCACAGTATTAGCGAATGCTTTCACGGTTTCAAATTATCAAAATGGTAAAAATCTGCTAAATCAGAACAATCAAATTGGTGAAAAATTCGTGTGTATGTACATGTCTCATTACTGAATTAAGCAAAAGTTTCGAAACGTAAATTTTAGACTGTGGAACTCTATGAAAATTTCGTCAGGTTGTAAGTTTTTTATTCACAGAAATAATCAGTGGTCTTGAGATACAAAGAATTCTGCAATTAGACTTGGAAAGATGATATGGAAAACCCAGAATGCAATCACCCCTGTATTTTATATGGCAGTCTTTCTTAGTATAAATTTGTTTTAAATATAGTTGTCCCTATAATTAACTACTATTTTTATTTCCAATAAAAGCATTGCAATTTATTACATTTATCTACAATATTATGTTTTTTTTAGTCTCATATTGCTCATGACGAAGCTGTGATAGTACGCATGGCCTATGCTGAAAATATTGCTTCATTAGCTGAAACAGCTTTGAGGTATGTCTAACAAAAGAATTTATAATATNTATATATATATAGGTCAATTTAATGCTTAAAATTGTTTTTCTGTTAATATGGAAAAATTTATTAAGTAAAATTTATGGTACAAATACATACTATGTTTTACATGCAAGTTAGCTTATATACTGTGTTTTATTATGATAAGAAAAAGAGATTAGTTACATTCAAGTAATAAAATATTATTGCAAACCAATGAGAAGCCTGAATTCCTGGAAATTTATGGACATTTTTCGAATCCACCTTGAATATGATGAAACTACTGTATTAAATTATGTATCATTTGTAGTGCATATATTTAATTATTTTTCTAGGATTTTATTTCTAAACTTTGTGTTTTTTAAATTGAAGCCAATAATATATACCTATTCTTTATCTAAATTCTCTTAATTTATTCTTCAAAATAAAACATTGTTTGTATTTGGCATTTTTATTCTAAATTTAAATTAAGGAATGCTAGAATTAAGTTTTTATTTTTTTTACTAACATGAGAACCGAAGAAATCCCTCAATCTATTTTTCAAATGAATTTTAAGAAATAGTAATTCTCTTTTTGCTTGTGACTTGAGAAATCATCGTGTTAAATTTGAAAGATTTTCCTTACCATTTTAAAAAGCGCTTGATTTTGTATGATTTGGTTTCTTGCTATGATTACAAAATAAAAACTGTTTTGATTGTTGCATGTATGCCTGCTTTTTTTTTTGTTCTTGCTTGACCAGACTGTCATACATATATAATATAAGAAATAATTCGATAGCAAAAACTATAAAGTATTAAATATCATTATCCAAAAATGAGTAATCTATAAAAAATAGTTTATTCTTCTAACCAGTTATCTTTTTCTCAAGACTGGTATAACTTAATCTATAATTAATTCATTATTTATTAATGCATCATGAGATGAAATGATATTAAAAAAACAGTAAAATAATTTATAAAGGCCTGATTAAGATTTGGAAAAGTTATATATTTTGTTGTCAAGGTTAACTATTTTTCTTTCATAGAGGTGTGAAGTTTATGTTTCTCAAGGCTTCGTAGCTCTTAATAAAATTACATTTTATAATGTTATTTTTCTGTACTACTATTAGCACAACTACATTTTCATCTCACCTTGAATTTTGTTCACAATCTACGTAATGTATATGTTACTATGAATGGCCGAAACCAAGAGAATGTCGATCGACTTTCACCAGAGTAGTCGCTTTGTTGAATGTACAAAATATTTGTTTTATCAGATTTGATATTAATTTATTTGTTAATATTATTATATTTATTCAATATTTTTAAATTTGCTAACTGTAGATTAGGAGAAACATGAGTTTTTAAAGTATAGGTTAAATGCATACTGGGGAGTGGCAGTTAACTTTAAAAAATTATCAGTGTAGGGCAGGGGTGGCGAACCTTAAAAAAATTGTTTAATGAGGTCATAGACATGCCGACAAATGGTTTTGACTTCGTGGTTATTGGATAAATTATAATACTAAACACTGTCAACTCAAAATTCTTTATTTACAACGAAAAAAAAAACATTTTACAATGTCTCAGTTATAAGCGTAATTCAACTTAAAGTAATATCAGCGTGACTTCTGTTGTTGTAGATTAGATGACAAATAACTTATATTAGGGTTACAAGATATTAGTTTAAGCAGAGCTGTTTATTTATAATTTTTTTTGCTAGTCATTTATTGTTAGCTTGTTTTTTATGGTTATTAATTGCTTTTTTGACATTAATTGTTTTTTATTAATTATTTATGAATTTTAATATAACTGTTAATATGCTTCATAGTGAACTTTGTGATCGGTGGTGTGCCCAAAACATTGTGTCACGTGCCATTGGTTCGCCACCCTGGTGTAGGGTATACGGGGCAGTGGCACTGAACCTTAAAAAACAGTGATGTAGGTCATACCAGGCAGTGGCGCTTAACTAGACCTAGTATATATTTTGGATATTTACCAAAACGACTATGTGATTATCAACATTCACCAGTGGAAATCAGCAACCACCAATTTCGGTCATTTGCAGTAGCATATATATATATATATATATTGGTTGCGAGTAATATTTAAGGGTCCATTAGATATCTCTGATTTGAAACCTTTGAATGAAAGAAAATATACTGTATATAAAATATTGAATTTGTTATTTTCACCTGAATAATTTTAAGAATAGCACCTCTTAATTTTTTTTCTTTGCATAATTAGGTTTTTAGAAATGACTCATTCTGATATGGAACCTGATCCAGACAGCACTTTCCTGAGTGATGAAGAAAGAAATCACCATAACAAAGTAAGAAAATAATTTATTATATCAAGCATTTAAAATTCAACAACTTGCTGTTTGGCATTAAAGTTAATAAATTTAAAAATTTATTGAGAAAAATAAAAGAATTTAATTCAAACCTAAATAAAACATTAACAACTCTAAATTTCTAAAAACTCTAGGGTTTAATCGGCTTTAATTTGTTATAAGAATAACAAAACAAATAAGGGTTTTTAAAGATTTATGTATTAGATCCCAAATTAAATAATCCTGATAATATCTAATCTCCAACAATATTGTTTAGTTTTGTTGTTATAGACAAACTTGGTGTTGATTATGCAGTTCAAATTTATTGTCACTTATTAGAAAGTCTTTGCTCAATTTTTTAGAAAAAAAATTATGCTTATAAAAATTTCTATGTTTTCTACCAAACATAAATGTGCCAACGACCTGTCAGATTACTGTAGTAAATGTCCTCGTCCATATCTGTGACTTATCATGATATTTTTTAAATTTCTTAATATGATGAAAAAAATCATTTTTAACTACACTATTAAACATTATTTTTTTACTGCTAGCATTGAAATATAAAAGAAAAGTGTATTGTCTCAAATGATGACTAAATGAGAGATAAAATATATAAATCAATTCTAGTTGAAATTCTTGTATATCAAAAAAACATTCGGTATTGGAATTGTATTACAATCCAATGGAGATTTGGTTTATTTTCTGTAGTTATTATAGTTTGTATTTATTGTTTTAAAGGTTTCTTATGATCATGAACTGCAAGCTTTGCAAGAGTTGGTACAGCAAAGTGTGACAACATTACTCAGTGATCCAGTTAATGCTGTTAAACAGACTCTATTGGAAAGAGGAATACAAAGACTTTGTGTCTTTTTTGGAAGGCGAAAAGGTTATTATGACTACTTTTTAATGTGTAAAATAATAGTTAAAAAATCTAACATATTTAATTTAATTTTAATAAATTTTTTTCAATAAATTTGTGTTATGTCATAAATTGAACGATGTTGCATTGATAGTTAAGTGAATTCTGTGGATAGTCCACAAAATAGTAAATAAATATCCTGCTATACAGTTCATTTTCAAAATAAAGATGCATTTTGAATTTTTTTTTTTTAAATAAATAGATATTCAAATTACTACTGATAAAGATTTCAGCTGCAGTTAGAATGTTTTTTTTGTTTATAAAACTTAAAACAGCAGTGCACTTTTTTATTTGGAACAAAAAATAAAACATTAACTTATATTTGTATTATGTTTCTCTCTGTTACTAATGATCAAAAGTGTTTAAATAAAAACATAGGTTACCTAAAATGGTAAACAGTTTCAACTCATGTCAAATTTATACTGTAAAAAGCTTATTAAAATTGCTTTCTGTTAAATTATACAGAGAAATAAAGTTTAATAAATGGTAGGTAACAGAGTGTAGAAAGGGTACAAAGGGGAAAGCTGACAGTAAGGCTAAATTTTAATATGTTCTTGCATTTCAAATTGCTGAATTTTGCTGCGAATATTGATACCTACCTATATTTCTTTTAATATACTTACTACTTAGTGAAATATTAAATCAACAGTCAGTAAATAAAATTACCATGGATATCGTGACAGAGTCGAAAAAAGAAACTACAAGTTCACTTTCTTAGCCAGATTCAATTGAGAAGAAGAAATGTTTATATAAAACTGGAAAATGTACTATAAAAATCCAATGAATTTAAAAACAATAAATTTAAATTAGTATTTTTTCTACACTAAATCCTTCTACTTGTTAAATTGTAAAACATTTTCAGAATAGGCTAATTAATCAGGAGTAAGTTATTTATTTAATCAAAATGTCTGGCTTTAGACTTCACCTACAAAAATATTTGATTCAGTATTTTTTCTACACTAAATCTATTCACTGATTTTTATTTTAAATTTTATGAAAGTCAAACAACATTTAACTTAGTTCATTTCCACCTAAGTACTTTACTATGTCTATTTTAATTTTGTCTTGGTTATTAGTTAATTTTGTAAAAATTATAATGCTGAAAATGAATTAACAAAAATTGTTATTACGCTTATGTATATCTTACATATTGTCAAGAAAATAACTAATTACTTTGATTATTAGTGCATTTGGACATAATATTGATGCTGGTTGAATAGGGTATTGAAAAATTGTGTTACAAATCTTGTTGATTAATTTTGTTCTTTTGAAGAAATATACACCAGGAATTTTAGAAGTTTTTTTTTTTAACTTTGACTATTTATATATTTTTTTTTCTTTACAGGAAATGATGTTTTGCTTTCTCACATGATTACTTACCTAAATGATAAGGTAACTGTTAAGCCTTTTTTTTTCATCTATTTTTGTAAATTAAACTTAATTATTATGAGTTAATGTTTTTTCGAATTCAGTTAGTTAATTAGTACTTAATTTTTTAGAAAGGTTAATACTCATAAGAGCCTATTATTTATACTTCTATAAAGTTTGTTTCTATAAAGCTATTATCTTGTTTTATCGCCATCAATGAACAGCCTATAATTATTAAATTTGAGGCATGTATTTTATCACAACTCAGACGACAAACAAACTTCTGAGTTATGTAGTGAGACAAATTTGTCTTGATAGAAAATATTTTCAGTGAAACATATCACATCTACATTGCATAGTTGAAAAAGAATCTACATTTGCACTACTACAACAACTTTTCAAGATAAACCAAGAGCACACACATTTTAACCCATGATTCATCTGCTACTAAGGATAGTCTTGTGATCATGAGGATAAATGATTTAACTAACAATTTCATGCTCTTGTAACATGTATTTTACAGAAAGACATTATAATATTATTTTTGAAATGTAGCCATTACTTTTAGGAGACAAACTTTGCTGGGGGTACACAATTTACATTCATGCTCAAAATTTTAAAAAAAAATGAAAATTGAATGAAAATGTTCCTAAAAAATCATTTAAAACAATAGCAGGCTTATTTTGTCATAAGAAGTTGTTAAAAAAATATCTAACCCTTGTTTAGTTAACTTATTTATTATTCTAAACCATTTTTACAATTCTTTTTTCTTTCAATTTCTTATGCCTTGTTCTATCTTTCTTGGCAGAGAATATTTATTTCAAGAAAAAGAAGTATTATATATTTGTGATTTTTGTTATGTCTCTAAAACTTTTTTTTAAGTAGTAATGTACTCTGAGAGTTACAAAGTAAGAACTGTTGAACTTGCATAAGATTTACATCAATCTGATTCAAAAAATTAGTTATGTTTGAATCATTACTAAACTAATATTAAAGTCAATTATCAGAAAACGTTATAAACTAGTTTGTATTACACTACTAAACTACACTGCATTTTTTTAAAAAAGCAGCAATCGATAGTTCTAGCCACTGCTTATAATTTAAAATGTATATTTTTAGGAAGACCGACATTTGCGTGGGGCTTTTTTTGATGCAATTGTGGGAGTGGCTTCTTATGTTGGATGGCAATGTTGTCCAATATTGAAACCTTTATTGCAACAGGTAATGTTTCCATCAAAGGTTTTGTTTTATTCCCTCAAAATATTGTATTATCGTATTGGGATACTATTTCTTTTCTGTTCTTTTAGGGTTTAACTGATTCAGAAGACTTTGTGATACGTAAAGCCCTTGCAGCTTTATCTGAGTTAACTGAATTGGGACTTCTTCAGAAGCAAATGTTGTATGATCTCGTTACTGAAGCCATCCCTCTATTAATTCATCCTGTAAATATTATTTGTAGTATTCTATATTTATAGTTGCTTTATTGAAATTTAGTCTCTGTTTTAGTTGTACGAAATTTTATTTATTCAAATTAGCCCTTCAATTATTTCTGAAACAAATGACTCCATGCAAAATTGCTTAAAGTTTTCTTGCAATGCCCTATTTTCAATTATAAATTGTAAAAAAAAAAAAGAAAAAAAAGAAATTTTGAAAGCTATAAGCTTAATAATTACTTAAAAGCCAGAACTGTGATTTAACCCACTAGTAGTTTATGAACCATTAATCAAAGTTAATTTGTAAACAAAAAGGTTTTATTTATAAAAAATAACATAAAAGTGAAAAAATGAAAAGTATGCAAGATATACTAATTTTAAAGACTAATGTTGATATATTACTAATTAAAATCATGAATGGAGACTTAAAAGATAACCTTAAAAATAACAACAAAGAAATGCTGATTATATTTTCTCTATGTGTGTTTAATTTTTTAACATATGAAATGTTTCAAACCCTTTTACAGCTGGAAGAAAGGCTGTTTACATAATACAAATATTATGATCAATTTTCTATCTATATATAGATATAAATCATATTACAGTTTAAAAAATTCTATTTTTAAAATGTTCTTTTAAAAATTGTTTTTTAATATCATGTGCATATATAGCAATTTAGCTTTCATCAGAACTAGATTTTTTATTATAATTAGTCAATTTAATAGGAATTCTACAAGATCTAATGTCAACTATTCTCCTTATTATTGTTTTTCTTGTAAAAAATTACTGACAAACGATATATTTTATCATAAAATTTTTGTTAGTACACTGACAAGTATTTTGAGGGTATTTATTACTTTTGAAAGGCAGGCGACGAAAAATTACCAAACAATTATTCATGCCTAATTAATATTGGTCATAGGTACTGTGGTAATAGGTTCTTTTATTTTTCCTAAAATAAAAAAGTACCATTTAATAAATAAGGTGTGTAATTTCTTTACTGAATCAGCTTTGTCATAAATTATAGACTAATTGATATTTTAATTCTTCTAAGTGCTTGGTTATTGTTATATACTTATATTAATTATCTTAATGCTCATTATTGATATATTATCTTTTGTAGCTGTTATTTATTTTTAATGTGTTAATTCATAGGTTCCCAGCATGACTGTTTGTTGCTTCTTAGTGGGCATTGAATATTTCTTGTGTGTTGTTGATTTTTATAGAGGATGTGTAAAAATAATATGCAGAAGAAAAAGAAATACTTTAAATATAGAGTACATTTAAGAACTAATAGTTTATTTTGCATTGAAAAATCACGACATACCAATACATGTAATTAAAGTACTCATTAATTCAGCAAACATAAGCTTATATTGAAAAAATTACCAACCAAACTTTTTTTACACAAACTTTTTTATTTAAGCAGACATTTTTTTTTCTTTTCGAAATTCAAACTATTTTTTAAGAATTTTTAACAACGTATTTTAATAATTTTTATTAATATGTCATGAACATAATGTAACAGTTGTTTGGGATTTATAAAAAAAAAATTAATTTATTTTACACTCAGCTTAGAAATTTGTTGTATATATTTCTTTTTAGCAAAAAGGCTAGTTTCTTTAATAAGTGCTATAAAAGTTCAAATATAAAATCATTAGTCACTAGAAATTTTTAATAAATTAAGTAAATATGTTTAAAAGTGTACCATGTTGAATGTAAAAAAAGTTTTATTTAAATTCGTTTATAAATTTTTGTCAAATTTTTTTTATGGGTCATTGATAAAAAATATGTCTTGCAAATTGTGAGGTGAGTCAAAAGAATATTGGAAACCTATGTATTAATATATTGTAATTAGTGATAGTTTTATTTTATGATTTTTTTTCACTATAGAATTTATGGATTAAACAGTCTGCTGTTGGCTTTGTTTGTGTTGTTGCCAAATCTTTAAACTTAGCTGATGTTCAGTGCAGGCTGATTCCTTTACTTCAACCTTTTCTAAGACATTCTGTCATTCAAGTTGACAAAGAGGTAAAAATTGAGAAGGTTACTTCTTTATTTTTATTGTGTTATTTTTAATGTTTAGTTGTATTACTTAATTTTTATTCTTTATTGTCTATATCATACTTGCTTTACTGAGGGGCAGAAATTAAAAAATTTTTAATTTCTGCGAAAAAAATAAATATAAAAGATTAAAATATTGGTAACTCATCAAAAAAATTTTTTTTTAATGTTTTATTGTAGAAATATTTTTATATGCTTATTTTCTTTTTTTGTTCAAGTTTATAACTGTGTAAATATGCTTACATAAATCAGATGATTTCAGAATAAGTTTGTTATTGCACATATTTCATATTATATGCCGATATTGCACTTTATATCGATAATTAGCAAACTTGTTATTTGTACGTACTGCTTATTTTTTGGTTATGATATAAAATGTATTTACTAGTTTTAAACATGCATTTACTTCATTATGACATTATTTAAGTCAGGGATGTATTAAGTTAACATATAAAAGAAGTTTTTTTTTTGCATAATTAAGACGAATTATTATATTCTTTTTTTTTATTGATATGCATAAAAACAGCTAAAATAAAAGCTATAAATTAAAATCATTAAATAAATTAAAAGAAAAAGAAACAGGGTAATTTTAAATTCTTTGATTTCCTTCCATCTTTTTTACCAAAAGAAATAATAATAATAAATAATGGCAATTTAATGCATGAGAAGGAAGATTTTTTGGTTTGGACAGAAACTTCATTATTCCTTCATAACCACAATCATGCCATTAGTTTCCTTTTTTACGAAAAAAATTTAAAAAAAAATAAAACAGGAAATTTAATTTAATGCATGCAAATGAATATTGATATTTTGGACTGACACTTCATTATTCCCTGATCAGGGTCTCCTTTTTTATAAAAAATAAAAAAGGAAATTTAATGCATAAAAATGAAGATTGTTTTTTTTTTTGGGGGGGGCAGAAACTTTATTATTTTGTTTATAACCCCCATCATACCATTAGTTTTCTTTTTTACCAAAAAAAAAATTTTTTCAAGAAAATTAATATTATTATTTTGGATAGAAACTTCCTTAATCCCTTATAACTGCCATAAAACCATTGATCTTTAAAATTAAATTGAAATATTTAAATTTTCTTTCATTATATTTGTTTTCAAATTTTTTTTAACCATTATGAAGATAAATTTGATTACAAATTTGTTTATAACACTATGAAATTCTTAAATGATTCATATAAGCAAGTTATAAATTAATAAACAAATATGCTTTCTTTCTGTTAAAAGTACTGTTACAACTACAGTTAAAATCTTTATCTTAACAGCTTAAAAGAAATATTTTTTACAAAAGAAAAGTTTATTCATTATGTTTCTACAAAATGTGCCAACCTTCTTGTGAGTGTTAGAAACACATTACTGTAAAGTTTTTAACTTTCATTCTAAAAAATTTCGGAAAATTTAGTCCGCAGCCAAAAACTTTTACTGTAACAATAAATGTTGAATAATAATGTGCTTTTGCTAACCATATTTACTTAAAGAAAAAACTGCATTCTTTTAACTTCGTTAATCTGTTTTTGTAACTCAATCATGATATGATATCAATACATGGTTGTTTTTATTTTGTCATTTGCTAGTGCAAAATTGCTTTTGTGTTTCGAAAAAACTTTCTGAGATGCTATTAATTAAAACTAACAGATTAAATTAGGTTTTTTACAGACAGATTAAACTAACAGATTAAAACAGGTTTTTTTCTATTATGAAAATTATCACATTTTAAGATTAAAGAAAGATGTTAAAATTAGGACTGTAATGCATAGCAATTTGGCCGATACCGAATATTCAGCCAAAAGGAATCGGCTGAACAGCAACATTTTTTTGGGAAAAAATCATTAATACTATTTTTTCTATAGAATTAAGTTTCATCATTATTGAAAAATAATCAAAACTTAGCTGCATTATTGGTTTGGGGTATAAGGAAAAAAACTTTAATAGAAATATTTAGGATAAAAAAAAATGTAATTAGATATTAAGATAATTAGAAATATTTAGGAATTGGTGGCGTAAACTAAAATTTGGGTCAACTGTTCAACGACGGTTATAAAGTATTGTCATGGGGCTTATATTTAAAAGCCTTAGGAACTAGGATGTCTCAACCTTTGTTATATATCTATTATTTTTATCAGTATCACATTCATAAATTTTTTTTTAATTGTTAAATAATGTTCTCTTCAAAATGTTTTTTTTTTACAGAATTTCATAGATTAACAAGTCTGAATAAATTTCTTTTAATTTTTTAGCTTGTGCTACTGAATGCATTGCAAGATCCTGTTCCCAGATGCATTTTTGATTTTCTTATTAGACTGCCTACTTTAAGAAACCTTTTAGAAAGTTTGTGTGAAAGGAAAATTTCAAGATCTGTTGCCAGACCAGGTCATCTTCCTGCTTATCGAGAACTGGACCCAAATCTTAATATGGTAATGTAAAATAAAAAGTATTTATGTCAATATATTTTTGTAAATAGATACGTTCTTATAGCTATTGATATATTAAAATTATAGGTTTATAATCGCCTGCAATCTGATGGAATGAATGAACTTGTTGAAGAAGAAATATTGGTAAAAATGTATTTTATTTCAAAACATATTTTTGATAATTTATTTAGGTCTGTGTAGAATTAGAAAATTTCTTTATCACTGTTTTCTATTAGTGGTATATAAAAATTAATATTTTAACCCTAATGCTTATTCAAATGGAAAAATTTGACAGGATGTTTTCTTTTCTTCTTATTCTGTTTCCCTAATCATTAACTTGAAAATAGCTGGTTTTCTATGTAGTATAAACTGCAAGCTAAATGGAATTTTCTATTTGTCTGACTGTTTAAAAATAAAACTTCGTACGACTTTTTAACAATTGCTATACTGTATACTTTTTTATACATACAAAGATTTTAATCTTGAAATAACTATGTTTAAAATGAGAGTAATTAAATAAATTTATCACCACTAATTTGTAATTATTATTCTAATCATATTATATAAAGTTTCTAAAAAACAGTATGGTGAATAGAAATAAAGCATAAAATATTTTAATAATAAATTGTGTAATACATAGAGCTTGCGATACATTTTTGTGCTATACATTTTTTATCTTTTTTATTTATTTTTGGTACATTCCTCATTTTTTTAACACTAAGCAATATGATTAATCCAACTCTTAATATATATATATATATATATTGCATGTTAAATATTTGAAAATTAATTTGTTTTCATTTATATGGGTATATATTTTTAGGCAATGAAAGATCATTTACTAAAAGTTCAGCTTAAAAAGTGTGGGTAAGTAATTTGATATTTATTTTTCTAACTCTCTGCAGTTTTACCTTGTAAAGTTTTAAAAAGTACATTGTCATCTGTGAAATCAATTTATTGTTTAAAAATTTTTAAAAAGAAATGATATAACAATAAATAATACAAATAAATTAGTATAGTGGTCTGCCATCCTCTTCCATTGCAGTGCTGAAACATTCTCTCTTTTTTCATTTTTTACGTAAGGCTGCATATTTAACCAAGCATAACAATTTTTATGTATAATGAAGGTTTTTATTACTTTTATTATTTTTTGAGGTTATCAGTGTATGAAATCATTATTTGAATATTGGAACTTAACTTTTTTTTTTCAACTTTGAGTTACAGAGCCTTAAAGTGATGTAAATATAATTGTTTTTACTGTCTTTTCTGATTCATGGTATATGTACTGTAGTAAAAATAAGCTGAAGGGTGTACTAATTTTAATATTAGATAGAAATAATTTGCATGAGCATGAATGTAAGGCTAACTACATTTTTTAAAGTGGATTTAAGCCATTATTCAAAAGTCTTTCATGTATGATTATCAAATTTTTAGATATTCTGGGAGCTCTCTCCCTGCAACCAGGAATGTAGCGAGGCCAGAAGAGGTCGATTCCCATTATTCATAATTAAACCTTTTTTTTCTTAAATCCTCAAATTCTTTTTTGTAAAAAATTAAATGTATTTTCCTGATACATAGCACATTTAATTTGATAATAGTTATGAACATTTAGTAAGCAGTAAGTCTAATGAAATAATTGGGGTCAACTAGTGCTATTGATATCAAACATTATTAATTGTCATATTTTTCTTCTTCTTCTTTTAATGATAGTTTATACATTTCAAAGCTTGTTTCAAGTACTTTTTATAACAGCTACTTAAATAAATCATATTAATTGATGGTATTAGAGGTAGATGTGAACAGAAACTGAAAATTCAAATTAGATTTTTTCCATTCATGTTGCTTTTATTTTTTATTTTAGTCAATTTTATTTTTATTGTGGATTTTTATGTAGCTATAAGTAATCAGTAATAAATAACAATAACCAATATTATTGCCCACTTGCAAACAATACAAACAATTTTTAAAATAACATCTTACTGTGCTTGATATGTTCAGGAAATAAGAACTCATTTCTCACTCTGCGAGTTGGAGTTTAATATTCAGTTACGATAAAGGATATCTTTGTTGTTCTAGCTTGAATTTATCATAATCTTAGATTTGCTGTTGCAAATTTTGTTGCAGTTGTTCTAAAAGATGTATTTTTTTATGAAATAACTCCAAATCTAATATAATTTAACTTATCTGAACTAAAAACATTTTTTTTAAAAAAGGAAGAAATAAATTAAATCTGCTCTAAAATTATTTTTATTGTGTTGTTGTTAATCCTCACTGGTTACCCATTAGACTAAACCAGATCCTCAAGGCCATAAACTGATGCAAAATCCATAACAAATAAAAGATTCTGTAATAAATCCTCCTTAAGTTATTCTGAGTACGAAAAAAGATGTAAGCCATGTTACCTTTTCTGCAATAGGGGAAGTTATTTCTCCAGTGAAATTTGGGATATTTCAGGTGTCAATTTAGGGCACTGACAAAGCAGTCTGTTGAATTTGACTTGCTTAATAGCAGTACCTCTTGGTTGCTTACCATTGTTGCAACCAAATGCCAGAGGAGATTCCCAAGAAGATGCAATGATAGATTTAGCTTTAGATTAGATCTTCCAATTGATGGGGGTACTAGAGATCAAGTCCATTGAAATTCATTCTTTAACCTGGATATCAACCAATTCCTTAAATGAATATTGTAGAAGAATAAATGATAATGTACGAGTTTTGTAGTAGAAGTTGAAAAATAAGTAATTTTACTGATTCCCTACTTTTTAGCACTGCTTTACAATCCAGAGTGTGTACCGTTTTTAAAAAGTGCTTAAAGGTGCTTATTTTCATGTTTTAAAAGCCCTTAAAGGTGCTTTTTTCATTGGGTGTTTTTAAACAGTGCTTAATTTTCCCTTTCCCAAATTGAGATTTTTCCTTTACCATGCTGATTTTTGCTACGAATTATGCAGAAGGACACTGTTCACATTGAGTTATTCAACGTTTTCACAATTAATTCAACCCCAATCTATTTCGGAGCATCGTCAGATTGTAACTTATGAAAACGCCATTTGATTTACATGATTCAAAAATTTTGACAATTGTCAAAAACAATGCCAAAAGAATTTTTTTTGACATGACTGTTAAAACCAGATAAAATCGTCAATTGTCAAAAATTTCCAACCCTTCCTAATTATGATATTCTTTTAAAGTACTTAAAAATATTATTAGAGTGCTTGAAAAGTGCTTAAAAGGTGCTTATTTTTTGGTGAATAATTTGACTATGAACCCTGTAATCACAATTCTAGTTAGATTTAATATAGTATTCCAAACACGTTTAAAAGTGTAACGAATTTCACTTCTAACTGCTCTAAAAAAGATTCAGTAGTTCTAAAGTTACTGAAAATTGAAGTCCCAGACTACTCCAAAATACATACCAAACACATCACTGGTCAAGTTGTATTTCACGTGATAAGAAGATCACCAGTGAGAGTCCTTTTTACTCTCTTTCTCTCAGAGTGGAAGGTTTAAGTGTTTTTTATCATATGGATATGTACAAATGATTTGTTTCAAAATGTCTTTATATAACAGCAAATTTACTCTTGATGCTTGCAACAGTAAATGTTTTTTAATTGAGTTAAATTGAGTAGATCCGTTTTATCATTGAGTTAAAAATTATACAAACCTAAAATAATTAATAAGAATTTTATGGATTTACTGCATTGCTTAGTTGTTTGGCAATGCAGGTAAGTAAATAAAAAAATATATATATTTAGGCATGATACTAGAACTTTAAGTTTTGAAATATATTTCTATGTCCTGTAACATTTTGTGTTAAGAATCAATTATCTCTTTTTTATAATTTGATTAAAAAAGTATTATTACATTTTTCCAAGACAAAAATAAAATTTTCTTTTTTAAAAAATAAGTTTGTTATAACCATAAGTAAAAAAAAAAATTTAAAAATTAATTATTAATTACACATAAGTACTGATTTAGATTTATGTGAACAGTTTTTAAAAATGAAAGTTCTGCTTTGAAATTATTAGATAAAAATTTCTTACAAGGCATTTGGAAATTTGATTTAAAAAATTAGCAGTGTCATATTATCAGTTCATCAAGCATCAGTGTATCATATTATTTTCAGAGTATCTTAATAATTAATCAAATATTGAAACTGACATTCATTAAAAATGTTTATTAATTTTCCATTTCTTATGACTTATAACTGGAATAGTTAGCTTTTCAATTTAGCTTTACAATAGTTACTATTTTTTTTAGGAAACTTCATTTAATAAATTAAACTCTCTAGCATATTGTGTAAGACTGACATTAATCGAAAAAGAAATTAGAAAAAAAATTTTCTCTCTTTCATTAATTTTTTCTGTTATTTCATAATCCTTTTCGTTCTTAGTGATCTTGTTTCTTCAAGCAATATGAATGAAGGTGAAATCGATCTTTCAAGTTATCCATTTCCTCCGCAGACTTATTCTGTTCCTTTGGTTCTTGTTGAAAATCATTTTGACAAACCAATGCAAGCTGTTCAAAAGTATTAATGTTTTCCTGAAACTTTAACTTTTATTTGTATTTTTTTAAAGAAACTACTTCTATACTAACGACATAAAAGTTCTGTATTTTATTCCAGCAGAAAACCAGCAAGAAAAGCAAAATCCACTGTAGAGTCACCTACTGTTATGGTATGTACTGAAGATTTTCAAAATAGCATCTCTATTCACACACTTATTGTTATAAGTTTAAAAACATTATACAATTTATGTAACTTCGGCTATTATCTATTTTAATAATAGCTCTAA
Organism: Parasteatoda tepidariorum; assembly: GCF_043381705.1. Lineage (NCBI taxonomy): Eukaryota > Metazoa > Arthropoda > Arachnida > Araneae > Theridiidae > Parasteatoda > Parasteatoda tepidariorum. The sequence goes on from NC_092208.1 coordinate 31,324,757, forward strand.
CTATTCAGTTTTGACAATACCAAATGTAACATCAGTGGTTGATTGAATATGGACTTATTGAATAAATTCCAAAATTAAACTTAATAACATTTATTAAAAATTAGGAAAACAAAACGTAAACAGATTTGTCTTAAGTCAGTCTAGTATCAGCGGTTCATTAAATATGGACTTATTGAATAAACTCCAAAATTAACCTAATAGCATTTATTATAAAATTAGGAAAATAATGCATAAACAGATGTGTCTTAAGTTAATATAGCATCAGCAGTTCATTGAATATGGACTTATTGAATAAACTCCAAAATTAAACTTAATTTCATTTATTAAAAATTGGGAAAATAAAACGTAAACGTTTCCTCCCCAAGTAACTCAAAAGCGGGGTAGTTCCATAAAAAAGTTCAAAATTACAAGACTCCGGAGTTGAGCAACACTAGTCATAAACCTAAAATTGAGACAGTTAGTAAAATCTCCGTTATTTTATTTCTTTAATGTTGGCGGGTATGGGAATGAATTTTAAACTGTTCAATTATTTTTTTTTTACTTTCTTAATGCCGGGCTCTGAAAAAAAAATTTTCACCTTATGTGACATAAAATAGATAACGTTTAATTTGTTTTTCTTTTAAAAAAAAAAAATATTAGTGTAGCTGAATGGGGGAAAATTTCAATTTAAATACTCAGAGTATTGAAAAAATCTTGGTATGTTTTATAAAGTCATAATTAACTGCTACATGGAAACTACTAAATAAAGTGCACCAAAATACATGGATTAAGTTGAATTCACATATATATATATGAAGAAGATATTTCTTATTCAGGAAATGAACTTATGGGGCTAGAGGTGATTGCCCAATCTGCAGCATCTCCTTAAAACTCTATTACCAAAATTTAGATTTATCAGTTTAAAAAACTTTATTATTTGTTTCAAACAAGTTATTTTTTTTTTTTTCAAAAAATTTTGCTGCCAAGTCGGTGTAGAGGGCAGAGCCTTTACTTACCAAAGCTTGTGCTGCAGCATGATTCTTTGTTCTAAAGGCTGGGTGTCTGACCAGATCCTATATTCTCTGATTATATAGTGGTTTGTAATCCATTTAAGAGTAATGACCCTGGTTTTTTCTGCTTCATAAAAATCTGTGTGCATTTGGGAAGCATGATGCGTAGACTGGTGATTATTCTCACCTTTTTTCTCTATGCTCATAATTGTGGTAATGTAGTGTGCCCTTGTGCCAGTAGTTCCATTTTTAAAAAATAAATAAAGTCACTGTTTAAATAATAATTACATACTGATAAAATTATCGGCTTTTATGGGTTAAATTCTGATTACTCTTACAAATATTTACTTTGTTAGGATTATTCTCAACTGGTTTAATTTTTGTAAGTTTCTTTTTTTTCAGGAGGTATATTAATGAATTTTCTAAGTGGTTTTAAATTCTAAAATTATTTTTTAAATAAATACCTTTTTTTTTTTTTTTTAATTCACCTTTATATGTTTATTTTTTCATAATTTTCAGTTTAAATTATAGAAGAAAAAAATTCAAATTATTAAGTTTGATATAAAAAAAAATGATTAGGTTTATTGATCAAACATTTTTTTAGTTTATTTATTTATTTATTTTAAGAAAATAATTTATGCTCAGAGATGCCCCTTTAAAACTCGAAAGTGCTCTTTTCTGTGAGGAAGCTCCTTACCCTTTTTAATCCTAGGGAAAACTCAGCACTTATTAACATATACTACATGAAAATAACAAAATTGATACCCTTCAAGAGCCTCAAATTCCATAGCTTGCAACTTTCGAACCCTAAGGCTACCAGGAAATTGTTGATCCAAACTTTGTAAGCAATCCTTTAATAACAAAAATAGAAAATTCGAAATGCTCCTTAAGGATGTCAAACCATTACAACTAGACCATTTGTGTACCTCTAATGCTACATTAGCAACTAATTCAAAATTAAAAACTATTTTTTTAGTTCTAATTGAAAAAAAAAGTTACTTTAATTGTATTACAAAAAAAATCAAGTTCTATATTTAGCTTATTTATACTAGCAAGTTTACATAATTCTAAAAGCAGTCTTCAAATCCAAAATAAACTACTGGAAGTACTGAATGTTATTTAAGCCTCTATCTGCTATACATTATTTTACTATGTTTTTATGCTGCTGTATAAAATTTTAGTTTTGAGTAGTGGCATTTATAAAAATTGGTTTAATATTTTTAAAATTAAATTTTCTTTGTTTCAGAATGAAGAATGGCAGCACATGTTTGGATCTAGTGAAGTAAAAAGCCCTCCATCGCCAAAACTAACACATCAAAATTCTGATCCTTCATTAAATTCTTTCGTCACCAGTGGAAAAGTAACAGAAGAAGGTTTGGAATTTATAAATCCTATTGATGATAAAAACATTCCATTACAGTTAGATATTATTGAAGACATGAAACCAAGTAAGTTTGTTTATGTTTTTCCAATTCTTAGATTAAATATTTGTAGTCCTCTACTAAATTTATATTTTTCTCTTTTCTGCTGGACATGCAAAAAATTATTTTTTATATGAAACTTTCTGTTACCAACAGGTCGGTGTTCAGATCCACAGATCTATGTACCTAGTTTTGGATGTTCTACGAGATTTGCATTAGAGGATAAATTAATACCATAAATTTATAACTGTTTATACTTATTTTAATTTATAAACCAAAATTTGAATTTATATTGATGAGTTTAGTCTTGCTAAACCTTTTCTTTTTATTCCTCAAACATCATGTAAGAGTTTTCTTTTTAGGTTTTAAATCTGTGTTAATAAAGTTGGGAGAATCTCTGTTTTTGAAATCTGTACGTTATAATGTTAAGCATTTAATCTTTTCCTATACTATGACCACCTTTCATTTACCTTTGCAAAAGTTTCTCTATGCAGGTTCTTTCCTAGATTATTCCTCATGTATGTTTAATTAAATTGTTTCACATACGGGTATTTTATTTTAGACGTTGCTTCATATTTAACTCCCTTTCAAGGGAAGAAATATCGTCTCAATTAAGACTATTATTTTAGATGCTATTTCTTGACCTAATAGTTAGGGCTGCAAGTTTGTCGCGGAAAAAAAGACCCCAAATTCGCGGAAAAATCACGGGAAATTTTGAAAATTACACAAATTCTAAACATAAAAAAATTTATTACATAAATGATGCAAAAGACAGAAATTGCGCAAGTAATAAAAAAAAGCTTAAAAATACACAACAAAAGTATTTCTTTGAATTTCAAGCAATATTAATATTTTTATTCAAATGAACAGAATTTTGGTACAATGTATTGTACATTGTCAGATTATTCTCATTTATCCTTCGTCTTTCATACCTTAATACATTTTTATACTTAGAAAACGATCTTTCTGCGTCAAAAGCTGTTTTTAGGCACCAACAAACTTCGAATTGCCACTTTTGAAGCTTTCGGTCTTTGATTTCCAAAACTCGATCAATTTTCCTTCACCAACGCTTCCTTTACCGTTGCTTTGTAAGAAGAAATTGCTGTGAAAACTCAAACATTCTACATTCAAAATACTAGATACAAGTCCCTAGTAACTACTAGTCCCCCCCTTCATCTAGAAACTGATCCATATTTAAGAAATCACAAGAAGTCGCCTAGGAAAAATTAACTGGATATGTAGAGAGGCAGTAGAAATTTCATTGCCCAGTGCAATAGCATGTATAACAATTTTTCTGTCTAAGATTTGATTTATAATATTTTCCTTCTTTTGTGATTCTAATTTCTTTTGTACTTTTACTGACTTCAGGAAGGTAATTACTCTCCTTAGGTGTAGAAAGACCACCTTAGTTGACAAGATTGTGATTATCTCTTATCTCTGAACTATTTTCATGTCATTTTGCTATTGATCCACTCTCCTAAATAATTTATATAAATAATCTCCTAAATAATTAAATCAATTTTACATGTTCAATTTAAGATTCAGGAAAATAAAAATTTTGTTTAATAAAAATAATAAATTTTTAAAAAATCGCATTTTAAGCAATTTTCGCGCAAGTCAAGACATATTGAGAAATTTGCAGATTTTAGGGAAAAAGATGACAATTTCGCTGAAATTCGCGCCGCGACAAACCTGCAGCCTTACTAATAGTTCATGTTGAAACAAATTTATTATTGCTTGTATAGAGGGTAAGTTTAAGGTATTTTTTGTTTTTTCCTAGATCACTGTGCCCCCTGCAGGGAAGAGTTAGCAGCACTCATATACAAGAAACAAGAGGAGTGGATTAGTGATGAAATTGCTAGGGAAGCAAGTGATGTGAAACTGAAAGATGAAAAGCCTCAACAGAGTAGTAAAAAAAGTGTTAAAATTCCTGCTGGTTCACTTATAGCTCATCTCCAAGAACATAGAGGTTCTGTCAACAAGTAAGACCACTTTTCTGCTTTTTATCTTTTTCTTTTCTAATTGTGCAGTACTTTCATTCAAAAAGATATCAGCAGCATCAATTTACTTGATGTTTTTGTATCATTCTGTAAGATTTGTTTTAAATTTATTGTTGAAATTTGTTTGGTAATATTTGTGAACAATATTCTCTAAAAAACAATCTTACTGGATGACTTTAGAATGTCAAATGAATAAACAACTACCTTGGTTCTTACGGCCAGAACATGTTTAATTAAAAATGCAGAATTTAACCATACCTTTATAATGCACAGATTTATAATTTTTCATTTTATCTTGATTACTTTATTTTCCAATTTCTTTTCAGTTTTTCTTAGGAAATCTTGTTTGATATTTTTTAGCTGTAATTTCTTTACCAGAGCCAAAACTGTTCTTTTAATTTAGTCTTTAATTTTGCCTATTATATTTTAGAGTAAAATTTATGTATGTGATATTTAACATTGAAATGATTTCAGAAAGTTAAATTATGTTTATTCAGTTGGAGCTGACAAAAGAACCTTAAATTACTTAGTAACTACTGTTAATGCATCTCTCTAATTATTTTATTTTAAACCTGACAGCATAATTGTTTGTCAAAGTTTATTTATTTTTTGTAGCAATTGAAGAACAATATGAACTAATTTTAAAGAATCAGTTGTCACTAACTTAGACCTTCTAACTACAATCCTATTAACAGCTGTTATTTTCAACAAATTTAACATTTTTTTCATATCTACATGTTTTTTAAAAACAATTGAATACTTATTAGTTATTTTTTTCCCTATTCATTTTATTTCTTCAATTTTTTTTTTTTTTTTTTTTTTTTTTTTTTTTTTTTTTTTTTTTGCTTTTTCTCTTTTAATTTATTTCTGCATTCTCACTGGTAATTATTTATTTGATTTGGTATATAGTGTTTGAAATCTTTGGGGCTACTTGATTTAGAATATAGGGGAAAAATTGTTCTAAACTTGTAAAGGTGTATTGATATATATGTTTTAAAAATTACAAGCACAATATTTCATATCCTTAAATATATCGTTTAATGTTATTGGGTTACTTATTTTCAGGATTCAGGTAATTACTGGCACTTGCCTTTTTGCCACTTGCTCCAACGATGGAACAGTCAAGATATGGGATTGTGAAAAAATGGAAGGAAGAAATGTAGCTAATCGATCAAGACTCTCTTACAACAGGCTAGGTAATCAAAAGTCAAATCAGTTTTTTATCCTCTTTTGCAGATAATTTTTTACATTTTCACATCAATACACCAATTCTCTATAAATAAAATGGTGGGCAATCTGTGTGTTTTACAGCTCCTTACTTAAAATGGATGAGTTCTGAGAAACACATTTGGACAAATTACTTTCTTTAATTAGTATGTATTTAGTTAGAAAAAGTATTTCTGCATTAAGTTATAGTAGTGAATGCACACACAAAAAAAAAGATATTAATAATAGAAAAAAAGTCTACTTCTCTTTTGTATTTGTTATATTTTTTCACTTATTTTGTGATAAATAAAGTTAAATTAAACAATTTTTTAAATTCAGATCTTTAGTTAATTGCAATTTTCTTTAAATTTGTATATTTGATTTTATCACTTTATTATTTTACTAACTTGTACATTTAATAAAATATTGAGAAAAAAGTTTATGGGGAAAAAGGGTCTAAAAAAGTCGAGAAATTTTTTAAGAAGTTTGCCAATCACCCTGTTTTATGTTTGATTGTTAAACATTTTACTGACACTTTAACAGTGAAATTTTGTCAGTTTGGATTCATAATTAATATTGCAAATATATGTTTATGTTTGCAGATAGTCCAGTATCTTCTATGACTTTATGCCAAAATATGCAATCAATAGCTGCTGCATCCGATAATGGAAGCATCCATGTTTTTAGGTAATGGGAAAATTTTTATAAATACTACTTATGTAAATTAGCTTTTTAATCTTTTTTAGTTTTTCTACTAAATTATATTATTTATAGAAAACAATGTTCTTTAGCATTTTTAAACTAAACTGACTTTCAGATTTATCAATTTTTCTTCTACTGTTATTTTAAAGAATAATAAATATTTTAAGGAAAATCTATTTTACTAGTTTTTGCTTAAGAACTTGAAGGAAAAGTTTTCTCTTCTTTGTAAGCATTTAAGATATCTGCCTGGTTAATTAAAATTTTAATTTTATGATTGGGGAATTAAATGAATTTAAAGTATAAAAATTTATACAGTATTTTTTAAAATTATTTAGTAAATTGGAGCTTAAAAACTACAAATTTTTCATGCCATACTAAGATATCTACAACAAATTGTAATGCATAAATTTCATAATATTTTGTTTTCTTGATCATTAACGTTTTGTTCCTGTGTTTTAAACTCATGTCTTGAGAAAATTTCAAAAGAACAATGAAATGAAACTATAATATGGATTGAAATTTCAATGAAAGTTTCTTAACATTCTTACTTAGAAACTTGATAATTCACATTTAGACCTTAACTTTTAGTTCAAAAATTGATAACAATATTCAAAATCGAGATACAAAATTTCAAAAAATTCTGTAAAAACTTTTTTTGTTAACGTAAAGAAATTTTTTCAAAATCAGCATTCTTCAGAAAATACATTTTCTAAAACATCAGAAAATTCTGACAACAAAACATTAATTATTGGAAAATTAATTTTTGAATATGAATTTTATTTGTCTTAAATATATACCTTTATTTAATAAAAAAAACTAAGATTAAAGTACTCAAAGCCCAACAAAAAATCTTTTAATTCCGTTTTAGAGAGTTTACTTCTAGTTTCGATTTTGTTTGTCAGCATATGGAGAAAAAAACTATAACTTAATTTTTAAAAATCGGAGTTTTATCAGTTTCAGCCATAATTATTTTCAGTTATAATGTATCAAAACTTTATTTTCAATTTTTGCTGCTTGCAATATTGTCATTTGAAAAATTTAAACAGAAAGTTTTTCTAATGTTTCACATTCTGATAAAATAAAAAAAATTTCTACATTACTGTTGAGTATGTTACTTCTCTTTTCTAATAAGATGTATATCTTTCAGATTTCAGTATGAAAACACAAAATCAACTCTACTCTATACAAGAAATCTAGATCCTGTTGAGGAAGGCTGTGTGGTTGACATTGATTACTTTGATACAGGTTAATAAATTTATAAATTTTTTTGATACGTTGAATGTTTAAAAAAAGAAATTTTTGAAAACTGTTTTGTAGAGCTACTTAGAACTACAAATAGTGTACGACCACTGAAATGTTAACTTAATCTATCTCATAATGCTACAGATGTCCATCAATTTAATGCAAAGTAGTAGTAGTACTTTAACTCGTACTAGAGCACAATTGGCTATTGATGATGGTCTGGAAAACATTCCTGAGGATGATCAGCAGATGTGTCATCACAATTTTGATTGACAGCCCTGTGACCTACATACAAAGTTGAGCACTTCGCAGTACAAAAGTTAAATGAGGATCGATATCGTGCATCCTCACCCCTCGCAGACTGATCAAAGTGGTCACCCACCACTCACTTACCGCAACTAGTAATGCTTGATTTTGATAATTTATTGGCACTCTTGTATAACAATCAATCCACTATCAGAAATTAATGTAGAATAATTTAAAATTAGTATTATTTTCAAAAAAAATTACTTGCTCTTTTTTCTTGAGCAAGGCAAATGCATAACCAGTCTAGAGTCATAAAAGAGAAAAAAATTAAATAAATCTTTGTTAAGTGTGCAGCATAAGAAGGCACATCTAGAATTTTTTTAAATGTAAATGAGCTGGATCTCTGATTTGCAAAATGTAGTTATCAGTAATTAAATACGATCATGCCTATATGATCGTATTTCAGTGATGAAATTAGATCATATCAGCATCACCTTGAATATGAAATAAAAGGATTTTTTTTTCAGTCGTAATTTTGGCGGTGGGGCAGTTATGGTAGGGGTAGCTTTTTATAGCTTTGGAATGTCTTTAATTTGGTGAAAATGAACCCAAATGAATTCCACTTAATACATTTAACTCCTATACGACATTTTATAATATTATACAGAAACTTGGGATGAAGAGTACTGGACTTTTCAACAAGATAACATGAGTAACCACAATTAAAAAGCCTTAAATCTTTTTTTCTTTAAACAAATCAAAATTAAGGATTGGCTATCAAAAAGCCTCAACTGAAGATTAATTAAAAAATATATATTTAGGGAGCCATCATTCGTAATATATATGAAAAGGGCTATTTTAACAAATAGCCCTTAAAATAAAATTTGGGCTAAAATAAAATTTGGTCAAATTTGTTTAAAAATGATTATTATTAAATAACAATATTACTCTTCATTAAATAATGTTTTGCAATAAATAACAAGTAACTTTATTTAAATTTTCATGCACTTCAATAAACGCAAAAAATACTTTTGTTCTCAATTATAAATTAATGATTTTAGGACTGGTTTATTTTTCTTTCAGTTCATCTTTCAGTTTCATATCTAATGTAGAAAATCAGTAGTTGTATTGTGATTTACTTAGCAGTTGTTTATTAAACACAAAATTTAAAGTTATCTGTAATAGTACAGCAATCAGATTACTTGCTTTGTGTATGGCAAATTGGTAATTAAATTTTTATTCATGTTCTGTTAGTGTTAAAGGATTAAGTTCCTTTACACTAACAGAACATGAATCAACCACATGATATCGGTTATGCTGTGAGCATTGTGCGCCGTCTACCAGAACTGTATACCATACCTGAACGTTGTTCGTGGAAAATTTGTCACCATCGCAGAAATTTTTTTACTATTGCTAAAAAAAAAAAATAATCTGCCTCTTCAAAGAAAGTTTGTCCGTTATCGAATTACCAAGAAAAAAAAGGATTCTTCTTTGCACTTTTTGAAATAATGCAATTGTGAAATTTAAAATTACATTCACATGATTTAATATTTCACATTGTGATTCCTGTTTACGCGATTTAAGATCGCGTATCATGTTTTGAATTTTCAAGTGTGTTTTTTTTTCCAAATATCGCGATATGTATTCACGAGATTTAAAAGCCACTATTATAATTAGTGTTTAAGTGACTTATAAATTATTTACAGGAATTTGTATTCACTCAATTTTTTAACCCAAACAACGATATTTGTATACACGCAATGTTAAAATCAAACATCGAGATTGGTATTCGCGCGATTTGCAAATCAAACATGGATTTTCATGTTATAGCGATTTTTAAATTAAACATTATAGTCGTATTTACACAATTTTGAAATTAAATGTCGAGATTTGTATTCACGTGATTTAAAAATCACACATTGAGATTCATATTCATACAATTTAAGTAATAAATAAAATCTCACATCAATATTTTTAAAACATTTATAGCATTCTGTGGATAAATGTTTCCTACATACACTTTCTCTTGTACGAATGTCAGGTATTTTTCCTATTATTTAAAAAGTTGTTTTGCACATAACAATTTAGGATTTCTATTTTTAGCATTTTTGGTTTTTTACCAAACTCAGCCCTGTTATATGAATCAATATAGAGTTCTAGAATGCAGAGAGCAATCATGATTCTAATTAAAATGCTATAACTTATTTGAGAACAGTTTTAAACCATATTTTATGCATAATTGTTGTTAAATTTAGTACGAAATACAGAGAATCAACACTTTCAAACATATTAGTACACTTACCATAATTTAAATATTCTGGGTACTTGTTATTTGAAGGATTTGAATCTTATCCCTAATTGTCATATTTTGATGTATTCGTGGTTTTTTTTTATTTTACAATATCATTAATTTTAAACTGTATAGCTGAGTGAAATATCTTTATAGTTGTGATCTTTATTACATTTAAGTCTTGTTCTTATATTTAAGAATAAGTTTGTATTAGTTGTTCCTAAACTCTCACTTAATACTTTTTTATAGGTAGCCAATCTGTTTTGGCATATGCAACAGTAACTGGATCAATTGTTGGATGGGACTTACGTTCTCCTGGAACAGCCTGGAAATTGGAAAATAGCCCACGCCAAGGTCATTGTTTATTGTCTGTAAAGTAAAAGACATGCATTCTAAAAATATATATCTTGGATTGTTTCGATAATTATTAATTGTCAAATATTGGGTGTTACTTTTTTGCGATTTCTCCAATTCAACTATTTAACAACCACTTATATATGAAAAATTACTAAGATTTTAAAGTGTTAAGCAATGTAAAATTAACTCTTTTTCTTCTAATTTTGCAATCATTTTATGGTATATTATAATTACTCCCTTTAGCTATTTTTGTTATACTTATGTTATTCTTTCAGTTTTTCATTGACAAATTTGTCAATTATAATTTTTTATCTTTTTAATCATCTCTCATTATTTTCTATTTGCATGTATTGAAATTTTTACAATATTTTTATTGTTCTGTAATTAATAAAAAATTTAATTAATAATTGTAGATCAATTTAAATATTTATAGGTGTCATTACATCATTTTGCACTGATCCTCATCACTGTTGGCTTGTTGTTGGTACATCTCGAGGTCACATGATTTGTTGGGATCTTCGTTTTCAACTTCCAATCACTACTGTGACGCATCCAACAAGTAAGCTATTCTGATTTTATTGTAATTTCAGCACATGCAGTGAGCTTAAAATCTCTCAAAATATATTTTTCCTAAAAACTTAAATTATTATAAAAGTGTTGATTTATTTTTAAAATAAATAAGGTTTTGTACCTTTATATATATATATTTTTTGTACTTAGCTAATCTCAACTTGATCATGTTATTTTTTTTCCTTTAAAATATTTTTTTTAAAGATGTCCATCATAAAATAATCTTGCAATACTGCAATTTTTTTACCTTATGTTCTGTACATACTTTGTTTGCTGTTTTTCCCTCCAATTTTTAAAGTTAAAAAGCAAAATCTGTTTTGATATTTCCAATTTATATTTACTGAGCCTTTTTTCATTCACTTTTTGTGCAGTTTATTAACTATTACTGCAAAATATTTGAAAATGCCTGAAGAGTGTTTGAATATATGTAAGAATATGGTGCACAAAAGGAAAAACAAATTACCCTTGTATAACTTTTTATCTAACAATTTGATTTTTACTTACTAGGACTTCATCTTAAACTTTCGAGGAGGTGACTTCAAGCATGCCAATTAGTTAACGCAGATGATATTTTAAATTGCAATATGAGACACAGAAGTGTACTTTCTTTAACTGAACATACCTTATTTATGACGGATTATGATTTGCCATCCCCAACCTAATCTGATACCCAAATGCAATCTGGGAAACATGATTCCAGTAGTTTGGTCAAGAGAGCAGTCCTAAGTTTGGATCCCATATTGTTAATTATACTTTTTGTATATTTTGCCACATCTGAAGAACTTTTCAAGAAGATTGAAAAGAATTTACACATAATTATGATATTGAGCTGTGGATTATGACGTATATTACATAATTATCAAAGTAACAATTGAGTCTTCAGAAGATATTAGAAATGCCAAACTTATTGAAACTGTTAATGAGAAAATAAACCCCAAGGATATAATACCAAAAGCAATCTGAGACATCTGAAAAGAACACAAGTCTCAAACCCCTTATTGTGACAGGTATTACATTAAGTCCTGAGGACGTAAATTCTGACAAAATATTTAGAATATCACCACAGTAAGGAAGACTGCGCACATACCACCGCTGCATAATAAATCACCATCGATTATAAACAAAGCCAGCCTAACAAACTAACTCCATAAAACTCACATAACCAAGAAAACCAGATAAAATACATTAACACTATATCTCACATAAAATAAAATTAACTGGCTCATTCTCAAAAAGTTATGTAATCTCTAATGAATGCATTTTATCGCTTACAAAACATTTTTGCACAAAGAAAACTAAGTTATTTTCATACATTTACATAATAACAATATTATCTATGTCACAAATCCTTGTTGCCCTAGTCTCAAGTTTATATACGTGTGACATAACTTTTCTCATTGAATTAAAGGATTTTTTTTTTGCATGTCGTTATGGACTCTTTGAGTTTAAGGTATTTCAGTTTCTTCCTGACTTAACTCGAATTGAGTTTTTCAACTTTCTTCCCGCAAAGGAGGAAAGAACTGATACTTTTCAACTTTGCTAAGCTGCCAATATGCACTATCTGGTCCATAGCACTATCCCCAACAAGAGCAATTTTGAAATTCACTCTAGCAATTTTTTCCAAACTCCATAAGGTCTCTTACTTAATTAACACAATTTCTTTGAATGGCCTATAGGTACAGCTGGATGAAATAACATTGCTAAATTACTGACTCTTAATTTCTTATCCACTGCTGTTTTTGATCTTTAAATTACTTGTTTTACAGCTGTTTTTTCTAATTGTCTTTTGACGCTCAAAAAATATTGCTTAGTTTGTTTAATGGACTATCTGAATACCTGTTCTTCTTATAGGTTAGAAAAAAAGTAAATAATCAATAAATTGGTGTTAATCAATAGGACTTAATTAATCTATGAGACATACACAGACACAAATAATAAAGATAATACAATTCAAATCTTTTTTGAATTATTTGTTGCCCTTCCCATTGCCTTTACTAAGCAAAATATGTTTTGTTTGTTTTAGATTCTCGTATTCGTCATATGTTAGTCCACCCCAAAAAGAAGTCTTCTATCTTTACATCAGTCCAAGGAAATAATGAGGTGTGCTTATGGGATATGGAAACTCAAGGAAGACTAATGACTTTGTGGACAATCAATAAAGCCGCTCCACTTTCTTTAACTGAGGTGGTTAGTCCTTCATATGATTCCTTTAATTTGTTGAACAATTTGTTAATTGTTGCTTTCTGCATTTAATTATTCAGAAAACTACAATAAGTTACAGATGTAGTCCAAAGAGTCGCAATGGCTATTAGTTGTTAAAGCAGAATTCAGAGTTTTAGCATTTAGTCCTGAAATTTCTGATTTTGTATGTGTTCAGAAAATACCATTTTCTGAGAATGCCAAATACAGATTTAAAAAAGTAGATTTGTAGAGCCAACTGATTTTGGTTTTTGATCCAATATCTTTTTATTTTATTTAGTAATGCTTGTGGAAATCGCAAAATTCGATAGTTCTGATTTAGGGACTGTCTATTGATTTTAAAATTGGTTCAGGTATTTAGCATTGCATGTCGAATTCATTGTTTCAACCTCTTTAAGAATTAAATTCTATTAAATGAAAACAGAATTAACAATTTTATGTTGTCAAATTTTTATGATCATGATTTCAAGGGTGATATGCTAACTTATTATTTTCAGCAACTGCAGTAAAAAATCTTGTAAGATAGAGTTTTGCAGTTTCGAGTTTTTGATACATCTGTTTTGTGCGATATTTGAAATAATAAATTCTATACAGTAAACATTTATACAATACAGTAAACATTTTATAGCATTTTTAAATTATTAATTCAGGGATCTCCTACTAAATTAGTACAAAACTTCTAAGCAGCATATTCACTGTGTTTTCATTTCGAGATTATTGAAAATAAGATCCTTAATTAAATAATTGACTTTAAAATTATTTGATTAAGGATATTTTGAATTATATTATATATTTTATTTATATATTGATGAAAAGGAATATTACGTAATTGATGCTGGTAATTTTTTAACACAACAGTTCAATAAATTGTTTTCATGTATTGATTTGAAACTATCATGATTTGTTCAGAATTGATAAAAAAATTTCTGGAAACTGTTAACTGTAATTTAAAACTTTCCGTTCTAAACAAAGTAATTATGAAATTTTAACTAGTAAATAGTCTATTTTATTATTCTTTTGCAGTAGAAATTGCTTTTATTACTCTAAAGATGAGTAAATTATACTTTTTAATTAGCAATTTACCTTTTTAAACATGTATGTGTATATGTATACAGTAGATAGTTCTGAAAAATGTCCCGATTTTTTTTAAAAATATAATGTCCTGAATTTTTCTTTGGCCCACTATTGAACCTGTTGAAGGTCACTGAACTTTCATAATGAAGAACTTAGATATATTACTAAGAATAATATAAAGGGAAATATTACTAAATATATTGATCAAATATCCATAAGTTTGTATTAAACTACTTTTGCTTTTGTTGTTTTTTCTAACCTCCAAGTTTTATCCAATAAGACCAATTCCATAAATCCATAAACTTTTAGAAAGTCGCTAGTACACTAAAAATTTTCGAAATAACCTCGTCCAACTTAAAATCAGTACAGTTTAATATTGTTGTAGATAGCCGCTTTTTTGCTCCCAGTGATGACGCAATTCGAAACTTAATAATTTTCTCGATGTTTGAGAAGCAAATCACAGAGCTCAGCACAACAGCATAAATTTCTTTCCATGTGAACATGAAAAACACATATACCATGCTTTAAAATTAAACCTTAAGCTTTTCAAATAATCATGAATCATCTAATTTGATAAATTTAATCTCTCTGTGATCTTGTGAACTGATATTCGCCAGTTAGCATCAATTAATGCCTTTATTGTGTCGTCATCAGCTTAAATTAGTGAGCTGTATTTTTGTACATCTGAATCAAAATGTCATCGAATTATAATTTTGCAAATTGTACTGCACTGTACTGTCTATTTTTCCATAAACACCAGATTTTTTTTCTTGCTTACCTTTATGATAGTAAAAAATATATAATATGCCAAAAATTCTGCTTGTCCCTTTGATTATTTGAAAGGGCACCAACCAAAAACTACCTCATAGAATTAATCAAACTGTTTTTGCAAGTAAGCCCTTCTAAGCTGCCTAAATATATAATGATTATGAGGCTTAAGTGTGAAATTGTGAAAAAAATATAATTAAGTCCTCTATTGAAAAAAACGAAAAAAAAATTCCTAACCACCAATTGCTTTTCTATTTCAATACTTAAAGAGTAAAATGTTTATATTAAAGACTATGTTAAAATATCAATGTCTTTTGAAAAATTAAAAAAGGGACTTTCTGTTTCATAATGAAAAATGTAGTTTGCCACCCCTGTAAAGTTTTGAAGAACTAATTTTAAAACTAAATGCCTCAAATAAATATGTGTTTATGTAAAATCAAAGTATATGTCTGTGGCATGTATTTACTGTCAATGCATTGAATAAATACATGTTTAAATAAAATCAAACTCTATGTGCATGACATATATTTTCTGTATAAAATATATATTTTTATGACTTGTATTTCTTTGTACAGGCATCCGACGATTCCATTTATTCCATGTGCTGGTCATCTCATGAACAAAATTCAGCTCTTCTAACAGCTGGCTCTGATAGAAGAATACGTTATTGGGATTTGAAAAATCCCACTGCCTCTCGTGTGATTGTGGGAGCTGTTAATGATCGCTTTGTGCCACTCTCCAGCTTCAACTACACGTAATCACATTTAATTTCTCTTTGTTTACTTTACAGAGTGAAATAGCATTGCTTGCTAATTACTTTATTTCAAATTAGTATTTTCGCGTGAAAATCTATTGATGAAAACAGTAACTCATATAGTATGTAACTCAAAATCTATTGATGAAAACAATAACTCAAATAAAATGTAACTCAAATAAGTTACATTTTATTTTTACTAAATGCTTTCATGATGTAAAGTATTCTCAGTGGTAGACTGAACATGGGTTAGAATATTCTTGTCGTTAGTCTTACCATAAGAGGTTTTCCTCTCTATGTAATGCAAAAATAGGTTAGTTCCATCAAAAGATCCTCCACAAAGCAGGGCTGATTGTGTTCCGGAAAAAATCCTGATTTTTTGCCAACCGTGATCCGGAAGTTTCCCGAGATCGAAGGTTCATATGTTTAAAAAAATCATTGATCACAAAGATTTTCGGAATTCAAAGGTGGAACTTAAAAAACACAGTTTATATCATTTGTTTGTTAGGAAAGCTACTTTATAAGCTTATATTCAAGATTATTATTCATTTTTTATCAGTAAATAGTAATTATAATCATAAACTCGAGAAAGAAAGACATATTTTTAAATTTTAATTACTTCTCCAGGTCATTATAGGTATGTGTAAAGTTTTAAATATATCTTAAGTTGACTAAGAAATATTGAGAAAAAGGAAAAAACCTTGTTTATATTTTTTTCTAATTTTTAGATGTGAACTTTTTTTTTTTTAACTCAAGAAATTTTCTGGAATTTTGACTTGGGCTCACAATCACCCCTGACAAAGGCAAAATTTCGCCCAATACTTGATCCAGAATTTCTCTTGTCTTCCTGATAGAGTTCAAAATTACAAGGCTACAAAGTTGAACATTAGTAGTATTAGCCACTCAAGGAAGACTAATNTACTCCCCCCCCCCCCGAAAAAAGGAGTCAGCCGTTCAACGACTGTTTATAAAATATTTTTTCCACTTACTAATATTTTACAAAATTTTGCTTCACTTTTAAATTGTCATTTTAATTGATTTCAGATGAAAAAAAAAACTTTTTAACTAATTTATGTGATGAAATATTCTTCTACTCAGCATAATAAAACTAAAATTTATTTTACAGGTTCAAATCACTTACTTTCATTTTTATAACAAAATCATTTTTACAGAATTGAGTTTCCTGCCAGTGAAATTTATACATTTTAAAATACTGAAACGGAATCAAATGTCTAGCTGTAAATATTTTAAACATTTTTTTTAAAGTTCATTAATTTTGATCAGAATCGTTTAAAATTTTTAAATAATAATAATAACAAGATAGTTTAAATTTGTCTAAATTAATTTATTCAAAATAATTAACTCTGTAATTTATTACTTATATTTCTAATTTGAAATTAATTTATTTTTTCCATGCTATCACTTATATTCCTAAAAAAAAAAGTTTTTAATAAATTTTGTATATTTTTAAACCCAAATTAATTCACTTATAAACCTTTTTGTGTATTTCTACACCAAAATTAATTTAATTATAAATGTTACTTAAATTGCTTCTAATTCTATTAGAATTTATTAAAGTATTTATTATTTTCCTTAGATTATCCATTACTTATCCAAATTCTATATAGAAGTAGTTTACTTTAAAATATTTTGATGAATTATATTGTATTAAAATACTAATGATGTTAAATTTATTTTAGTTTTGTTTTATAGATTTTGCCCTGAATTTTTTACAGGAATGAAATAACTTAAAATTCAATTATGATGAAAAAATATCTATACATTTTTTTTTATTATTTAAAATTATCCCTTTTATTTATATACATTTGCTATACTTTGTTTATTTAACACTCAAGCTTTTATACAGTATACACGCATAGTCATCCAGACATAATATGTAAATGCTTCATTTGATTTTCGTTTTTTATGTTATCATCATCCAATTCAGACTTTGTATTTGGTGTCATTCATTTCTGCAGAATAATGTTAATAGTGTGCGTATTCTAAAAATTTTACTAAAAATTTTTTCAGAAAAATATTTTAAAAACTTTAATGAAGATTTCAAAATAATATATAGATAAAATTGATACATTTAAATGTAATAAACTATAAGAAAAAATTTTAATATGAAATGTTCCAGAAATTTTAATAAAAGTATAAGTATTCTAGAATGTTTAATTAAAAATATTAAACGGTTTCAGCTATAAAGCCTTCAAAGTATTGTTATATCATTGATGTTCGTAGTTATCTTAAATTTTTATTAACCTAAAAGAACTTGGATGGTATGTACAGAGATGCCAATTATAAAAAAAATAGCCATTAATTGAAGTATAATCCTGTTTCTGACATATGACTTATAACTCTCAGTTATAAAATTGGTTTTAATTTAAAAGAATTAAAATTTGTTGGTTCTTTCTACCCTATGGTATTTTTATTCATATAAAAATAAACACACTTATAAAAGCTAACTTTATCATGATAATTCTACGTTGGGCAAATTAGTGCAGAATTTTTCTTTCTATGTGCTATTTTTGCATACAATAAAATAAAAGAAACCTTGTTCTTTGCAGCAAAAAGTTTACTACTGCTTAAAGTTTTCAAAAAATTAGCATAGAAGATCTCACGGTTAAAAATTTTAATAAGCAAACCATAAAGACAGTTATAAAGTTAAAATTTTATTATTGCTCAAAAATGCAAATGTTGGTGAATTTTCCATTTGTTTTTATTTTAATTCTTTACCTTTTAATTAGATATTACTTCACTACATTTTTATTGGCATTTAATTTAATTACATTAATGTTATCTGCATTCAATTTAATTACACTGGTTAATTTAGAATATTTTGTTAATTTTACTTGAATTTTTTCTTGTATTAACAATAGGTCACTGTATTTACTTTGAAGGTGGTTGGTGTATAAAATGTGCCTCTAATTTTCTTATATTATTAATAACCACAAATGTGTTCTTAAAGATTAAATAAAAGTTTTTGATGTATAAGTTATTTAAAACAAGCTCAATGTTAAAAGGTATTAAAACTACTAAACCATAAATAACCCTGATATAATTTAAGCAGGGTGTTCCTTCATCAAACACCTTTATATGTGCTTCTTTAGAATCCAGTTAAAACAGAAACTAAAAAGGTTTATGCATTAGGAATCTTAAATTACTTTTTGAGCAAGGAAAAAATGAATAATATTATCAAAATCTGAATTACGAGGAAGGAAGACTAGATGATAAACATTAAAACATTTGATTGCCTGGTAGAAATAGGAGCTTCTTCCATGTTAAACTTTCTTTTTTCTTTTGGCAATAAAATATGTTATGATATTTTTATACATGCTTTTTATAATAGTAATTGGTAATATTCTAAAAAATTTTATTGTTTACTCTTTTAAATATTATTGTGTGAGCACTAATGTGTATATTTTTTTAATTCATTTCTATAAATACAATTTAATTGTAGGTAATTGCAAACATCCTTAAATATTATAATATATCTTGTAATTAATACTATAACATCCTGTATTATTTGCAAATATTTCTGTATTTATTGCAAACATCCTGTACTTTATCCATGCATTATTTGTCAATTATTTTTCAGTCTTAGAGTGATTGATGGAACGGAAGTATTATGTGAACATCATCCATTAGAAAATGAAAAAGATAAGAACTCATCTTCGAGTGGAAAAACATCTTCAGAAGATGTGGTTGTCCGTCGTTACCCAGAAACTCCTCAACCCGGACACTATGACATCATTAGTGCTATTTCCACCATTCAAACCTCCCAGCACCTTGTCATATCAGCCTCAAAAGATGGTGTTGTTAAAGTTTGGAAATGAGTTATCTTCATTATGTTAATCTTTCAATTATTATTTATACATAGTTCCTGATTTAAAGTAATATATTGTATATAAATTAATTAAGACACTAATGTTGTAAGTTCAATTTTCGGGACCATTTGTAATCAATATTTTCTTGTGTTCGTCTAGCAAATGCGATAAGATGTAAAATTGATACTGTAAGAATTATGAAATATGAGTGAGCTTAAGTGTCCTATAATTACCTATGTCAAATCTATGAAATCATTATGTAAAAAGGAATTGTAAATTTCTTTTGTACAGTAAAAAATCATATCAAGTTTGTTTGTTTGAGTTTTTTATTATTAAAAGAATTTGATTTTAAATGAGTAAATTCTGTTTTAAAATTTATTGAATTTATAAGTTTTCTTTCTTTTTTTATATGTTTCGAACTTCACCAAAAGAACTGTTTAAGTGGTATGTAGAATACTACTCAGGCAGCAGAATGCTTCTGTAATGAACTTAATTACCTTTTATTTTCATATGTCCTTCCTAAATTTGAAATTATTAATTTACATTTGAAAGAATACATTTAAAATAATGAGGTTAGATTTGCCAGAATCACCTGCACACAATATTTGAAGGGCATAAAATAAATTTCCTGCAATTTACCCTTCGGTGTAGATGTAACACTGGTGTCCGTCTTTATATATTTCTTTCTGACGTTCTAATTAACAAGATATTATGTGCCCAACTTATTATCGGGGAATTGATCATAAGTATCTTATACCTTCCTACCATTTATTCAACTTTTGCATATTTGCTTGAGTCTTTATAGAAAATTAAATTATTCATAAATAATTTCGCTAAAATACTTGTTTGTATTAACTTATTAATACTTCTCATATGTAGTTTGATACTAATCGTTTTAATATTTTATGCAAAAAAAACTAGTTGTTACTCGACTGATAAATTTCCGATTTCGTATTTTGGCATGCAGTTAAAATTAAAGTATTGAAGTTAATATCTTATAGTTCAAAAATATTTTTATTGTCCTTAAATTAAATAAGAAACTGTTGTTTTTTTAGTCTTGATATTTTTCTAAGAAAATACGGTAATGTTAATGATAGAATATATAAATATTTCAAGCAGCAAATTTGTTTTCAATACATATGGTTTTAATGGCATTTAGTAATGACCTGGCAACAAATGTCTATATGATTTTATATTGGCGCTGGTGGGAATTGTTTCATAAGATTTTGATAGAATTCTTATATTTACCTTGTTTAAATATTTATATTGAAATCCCAGTTGTACATTTTTTAATTTAGTTATTGACACTGGTTTTAAAAATTGTAAGTATTAAACGTGGTGATTACAGAACTCCCTACTTAATCTATTGCGTTCTCAAAGCGTTTGACTCTATATTCTGAACAGATTCTTTGTAATTATAATTATAGGTGTATGTATTTACCACAAAATTTAAATAAAAAAGTTTCTTTTCCTATTTACATAAGAAATTTTAATTGAGCAGATAAGGACACTGATTCTTCTGAGAAAAATCAAATTCCGAAAATAAAGGAACTTTAGATTCAGAAGAGAGAACTGTGGATATTTTTTTCTACGCAATCTTTTTCTCTCCTAGTATCGAGTCTTAATTCATCTGAATCAAATTCTATAATAAAATCATCACATTGGTCATATGAATAGAAACTCTGGCTTTAAAAATAATGAAACGCAAAAAGTTTACGAAAAAAACATAAAGATTTTTCTAACAATATATAATCAGGAAATAAAAATGCATTAAATTTAAAGATGAAAATTGCAAAGTTTTAAAAATGGCAGCTTATACTGGGTAAAGCGCTTTAAAGAATCTAATCAGCGTGACATTGTCATTTTTTAGCCAACCAATTTTCACACAAATTACAATATCAAATCTTTGACATCTAGATAAATACTCAAAGCGTGCAATAATTTCTATACTACCAGCCTCAAAAAAAAAAAATCGCTTTCCCTAGCTCAGAAAATTTCCAAGTTATCACATTCTTTCACTACAAAGCAGCGAAGTATTTTATTTTATAACCGTCGTTGAACAGCCGACCCAATTTTTTAGGTTTAAGACTTCGGTTTTTGGGTTCAACTTTGTAGCCTTGTAATTTTGAACTCAATCCAGATGAAAAGGGAACTCCTAGATGGAAGAAATTTGCCTTCAAGGAGGACTTTTTGATGGAACTAACCAGCATTTGCGTTACATGAAGAGGAAAACCTCTCACGGTTTGCCAAGAGGACTCTAACCCATGATCCGTCTTGCACTGAGAATATTTTACATCAGCAAAGTGGTCGGTGCAATTAGCTCTCAGAAAGTGATAGGTCCAATACTTTGGAAAACTTTTAGAACCTTCAACCAAGAAGTTAGAATCCTAAATTTAAAACTATGTCATTTCTTTAACTCGCTTCATTTGTTTCAAATCATGATTAAATAAAGCCTGTTAAACAGTTGGACAACACTAAAATAACCAACTAACATGCTTTAAACGCGATGCTTGTGTTCTAACAATCAGTTGAAAATATTTTTTTTCTTTATAGTCGTAACCCGGAATAACGAATTTGGGATATAGTTAACTTATGGTTGTAATTAAATTTTTTCAGTGCTCCCTATTTAACCAATGTTCTTTTATATGTTTACAGTGTAAAGTTCGTTTACAGTAAAGTATAATTTCATTTCCTGAATTATTTTTTTTTTAACATTACTCTAACTTTAAATTTGCAGAAGTTACAATTGCAAAAGATGGTCCTTCTTTACATAGCGTGAAATAACTCTACTTTCTCTTCGCTTTTAAACTAAAGTACAAAAATGGATGCTATACCGCGGAAGAAACTTTTCATCGCAAATTCTCTTGAACTTCCAAAAGTAATTTAAAATTTGTCGTTCAGACAAACCTAGAATAAACCATGATGTTTGAAATACTAAATAGAATTTTTAAAATATCGGAAGGAAAATAAATTATGAGAAGATAAGCAAGAATTACGCAATGAGGAAGTTCACTTCCAATATTTTGTTTGCTTTTTGATATTTTCAATTTTTTTTTTTTTTAAGCATTTGAAGCATTATCGATTACTCTAGGTTTGCCTGAAGTAATTTTTTCTATACTTTAATTCAGGGCTCGAAAAAAAACCAGAAATTTTACCCGTCCCCGAGGACGGCTTGTTTAACAATGTACCCGTCCTCCTTTGAAACTAACCCGTAGCTTCCAAATCAGTGTTTCTTAACCTTTTTGATGTAATGGACCCCTTTTAAAAATTTTTAAGAAGTCGCGGATCACCCCCCTGTGAAAAAAATAATTGCTAAAAACATCAATTATTAGAAAACATTTAATTTTATTATTTTAATAGTATACAAAATTTTTAAAATTAAAATTTTTAATGTGAAGGTTGCTGCTGCTTTTCCTTAATTAATAAATTGAATTAGGGGATGGTTTTCGACAAAGCAGCATTCAATCGATTTCGATGTTATGTTTTTATTCTCACAAGTGTGNTTATTGACACTGGTTTTAAAAATTGTAAGTATTAAACGTGGTGATTACAGAACTCCCTACTTAATCTATTGCGTTCTCAAAGCGTTTGACTCTATATTCTGAACAGATTCTTTGTAATTATAATTATAGGTGTATGTATTTACCACAAAATTTAAATAAAAAAGTTTCTTTTCCTATTTACATAAGAAATTTTAATTGAGCAGATAAGGACACTGATTCTTCTGAGAAAAATCAAATTCCGAAAATAAAGGAACTTTAGATTCAGAAGAGAGAACTGTGGATATTTTTTTCTACGCAATCTTTTTCTCTCCTAGTATCGAGTCTTAATTCATCTGAATCAAATTCTATAATAAAATCATCACATTGGTCATATGAATAGAAACTCTGGCTTTAAAAATAATGAAACGCAAAAAGTTTACGAAAAAAACATAAAGATTTTTCTAACAATATATAATCAGGAAATAAAAATATATTAAATTTAAAGATAAAAATTGCAAAGCTTTAAAAATGGCAGCTTATTCTGGAAAAAGCGCTTTAAAGAATCCAATCAGCGTGACATTGTTTTTTAACCAGCCATTTTTCACAAGTTCAAGTTCCACAAATTAAAATATAAAATCTTTGACATCTAGATAAATACTCAAAGCCTGCAATAATTTCTATGCTACCAGCCTCAAAAAAAAAACACATTTCGCTTTCCCTAGCTCAGAAAATTTCCAAGTTGTCACATTCTTTCATTACTAAGCAGCGAAATATTTTATTTCATAACTGTCATTGAACAGCCGACCCAATTTTTTGGGTTTACGACTTAGTTTTTTTTTTTTTTTTTGTTCCACTTCGTAGCCTTGTAATTTTGAACTCAATCCAGAAGACAAGGGAACTCCTAGATCAGGTATTGGGAGAAATTTGCCTTCAAGGAGGACTTTTTGATGGAACTAACCCGTATCTGCGTTACATGCAGAGAAAAACCTCCCACGGGTAGCTTGATAGCTAGGGGACTCAAACCCATGATCCTTCTTGCACTGAGAATATTTTACATCAGCATAGTGGTCGGTGCGAGCCGGATGCGGAATTCGTATCGACCAGCCATCGCTTGGTTTCGAACCCGGTTCTTCCCATTGCAAGACGAATGCTCTATCCCCTAAGCCACCACAACTCGCAGCGGAGACTACTTTACTTATGAATGGTGTCATACATGACCATGATTCTCTAGAGTAGAGACACTCAATTCTGATTTAGCTGTCAGTAAGTGATAGGTCGAATACTTTGGATAAATTTTAGAACCTTCAACCAAGAAGGTAGAATCCTAAATTTAAAACTATGTCACTTCCTTAACTCGCTTCATTCTAATTTGTTTCCCAAAGTCAGGCATCACTGGCTACGGTCAGTGTGCGGGTGGGTGACCACTTGGATCAGCCTGCGTAGGGTGTGCGGTATTGGTCCTTGTTAAACTGTTCTACCGTAAAGTGCTCGACTTCGCGTGCAGGTCGTCGGGCTACCGAAGCGGGGGTGCCATCCCCTCCGCAGAGGATCAAAATTGTGATGGCATGTCTTCGGATCATCCTCCGGGATGTTTCCCAGACCGTCACCAATAGCCCATTGTACAGCTCTAGTTCGACGTAAATTAACAACAACCTTAACTTCCAAAAGTAATTTAAAATTTATAGTATAGAAAAAGTGAGTTCAGACAAACCTAGATGATGTTTGAAATACTGAATAGAATTTTTAAAATATCGAAAGGAAAATAAATTATGAGAAGATAACCTAGAATTACGCAATGAGGAAGTTCTCTTCCAATATTTTGAATTTTTTTTTTCAGCATTTGAAGAATTATCGATTACTCTAGGTTTGCCTGAAGTAATTTTTTCTATACTTTAATTTAGTTAAGGAGGTAAACAAAAATTTGCAATGAAAAGTTTTCCCTGCCGTATGGCATCTTCCCGAAGTGAAATAAGCGTTAAATATTCTGAAATTTTTTTCTTGCAGAAATTGAGAACTGGAAAATAATGGGTTTTTGCTAATTGCTGCTACGGAGCCATAATGGTTCAGGGAATAGAGCAATCGCCTTCCACTGAGGTAAACCGGGTTCGAATCCCAGGGATGACAGGTCGATATGAATTCCGCATCTGGCTTGCACCGACCACACTGTGGCTTTCTGCAACAAACCTCTCTAGCACTAATATCTTTCTGCAAGATACTTTTAACAATAACTAATATATATGTTATTAATTAAATTTAAAGTAACAGAAACGTTGTATTCACAAAGAAAAGCCTATTTGGGTGTAATAAAATTGTATGTATTTTTTTAAAAATGAATATGCAATATTTTTTTTCTTCTAATCATCTCGGGCGATATTGTCACATTTTGTAAGGTGCGTAATAAAAAAATCACGTTGAAATTAATCATTCATGCTAAAATTAATCATTTCTTCCCCTCTGGAAGGGAAAAATAATTTCTGCCGAAAAGAAATTTTTTGCTTCAATATTCTTTATTTTTCACAAATAAGAATCGAAAAATTACGAACATTCCTTTCCCTTCCGATGCTCAAAAAAGTAATCTTTTAAATATAATTTTAAAGAAAAAAAATTCGAAAATTTTTGCAGAGAGAAAACCAAAATTTTTTACTTTCTAAAGAAAAATTCTTTCTGCGAGAACTCTGTAACGTTCTGCGACATTGTCGCCGTGTCGCCGCGATTCTGCCACAGGGCTGCTGACTTAAAATATCCTCAGTGGTAGACGGATCAAGGGTTAGATTCCCCGTGCCGCCAGGCTAACCTTGGGATGTTTTTGTTGTTTTTCCCTCCATGTAACACAAATGCTGGTTAGTTCCATCAAAAAGTCCTCCATGAAGGCAAATTTCTCCCATTACTTTATTCAGGAGTTCCTTTGTCTTCTGGATTGGGTTTAAAATTACATAGCTACGGAGTTGAACATTAGTGGTCGTAAACCCAAAAAATTGGGTCGACTCTTCAACGACGGTAATAAAATAAAACTGTTGATACGAAAATTGGTGAACTATATTTAAATAGAATCGTAGTCAATCGAAAATCGCTAATTTCTTCCATAGAATGTAAAAATTAATCAAGCCAGTATCCTATTTAATTTGATAAATATTTAGTCAGTTAATAATTATGTACGTCGTAATCACTGTTTCCTACTATCTTATGCTAAAAAAAAAATTTTTTTTTGATAATTAGGATATAGTGAAGCATCGTTCACAGTGAACTTATTGCTGATTCCGCAGACAATTCGCAATAACAGGGTTCGATTGAACTATATATTTCGCTTTTAAGTAGAGGAGGACTGGCAAAAATAGAAAAATAAAAATTTGCAAATTTTAAAATTCCAACTATTGTTTTTAACCATTAAAAAGATAATCAAGAAATCATTTTGAACAATGCAGTTTAAATTATTGGAACGATAGCATTATGTTTAGTTAAGGATTTTTAGTAATATTTAAACTAAACTCAGTAGCGCGACAGCCCATAGAGGGCCAAGGCCTACTGTGCCCATCTCAGTTTTCTTGACCTTGGGCTCTGGTGTGCAGGAGTAGATGTTCCGGTCAGGTGGTCCGCCGAACCCCCAGTGTTTAGTTCCCAAACATGCTTGGTACTCATTTATGGACCCACTGAAGGGATGAAAGNCGTTCACAGTGAACTTATTGCTGATTCCGCAGACAATTCGCAATAACAGGGTTCGATTGAACTATATTTTTCGCTTTTGAGTAGAGCATGACTGTCAAAAATAGGAAAATAAAAATTTACAAATTTTAAAACTCAAACTATTTTTTTTAACCATTAAAAAGATAATCTAGAAATCATTTTGAACAATGCAGTTTAAATTATTGGAAACATAGCATTATGTTTAGTTAAGAATTTTTAGTAATATTTAGTTTCTTAAATTTTTATTCTTTAAAAAGTCGTATCTGTTACTCTATCTGGTTATAAAAATTAAAAATTTGATCGCAGGCATAAATAGGAATTTACAAGCTTTTCTTCTAAAAATTTGAATTTACTCATTATCAAATTAATGTCTTGTTGAAAGTAGCTCTTGAAAATGTGAGAGAAAAAAATTGAGTTGCATTAACAGACATGGTAGTTTTCATGATAGTATCTGGCCAAAAAAGTGTCAACTCAAAGCAATTGAGGGAAAAAAACTGCAAGAAAAACATTTAAAAAGTATGAACGAATTATGAATGTTAAATCATTTTCGGTAATTGAATATATTTTCATTTAACAATCAATTTCGAAATCGCGACGAACTATGAAAAAGTCATAAAATAAAAAACATGCATACACAATAAATACTTGTTTAAAAGAAATAGAAAGCAATATACATTATGGTAATCAGCAGGGTAACTAATCAGCATATAAAATTTTGCGACCCTCTACTTTGGACAACAGCTTAAGCTTATCACGGTTCTGCGAATGCGATATTAACAAATGCAAATGTTGAAATTGACAGAAAAGTATGAATCTGCAAAACTCTTATAGAAACGAAACCAAACTTAAAATCAAACACATGAAAGAAAACACAAGATTAAACAAAATTTTTGCGAAATGCAGCTTTTGTGTTCAGATAAGATCACCAAAGGTTTCATTCATTTAACATTTAATCAATAATCTACTCAATAAATATGGAGGAGTGGTGCAATGGTTAAGACAGCGTTTCACAAAGTGTGTTATGCGTACCCCCAGGGGTACGGGAACAGTTTAGCGGGGGTACGCGTTCTTATACGAAATAGCTTGCACCAAACGAAGATTTCAAAAAATTTTATTTAAAAAGAAAGCTATCCATGAAAATTTACTACAGTGCAGAACCCGTTATCCGGAAATCAGAAAACCAAAAAACCGGAACAAAATTCGATAAATTTTCCCGCCATTTTTAAAAAAAAAAACTTTTTTTTCCTCATAAGATTTTAGGATTTTTCTTTCTTTTTTGAAAGATGTTTACAATACCATCATTTTAGAAGTAATCATTTCCGTATTACTTCATCGTTTTTTTTTCTTTTTAAGATTATTTCCAAATATTTTCTTTTAGTGGAGTTTAACAATAAAAAAACGGCTTTTTGTAGTGATTCAGAAAACCGGAAAAACCAGTTATCCGGAATAGCAATGGTCCCGATCGTTCCGGATAATCGGTTCCTTACTGTATTACGTATTTTTCTATTGACTATTTTTGCAGAGTTAACAGTTACTAATTAGTGGTGTTTTAACTTTTGTGCAATTTTTTATAGCAAAAAATAAAATTTTTCTTATTCATGGTACACAGCGTTATGAAAAATTTAGAAAGGGTACACAAAAGCCACAACTTTAGGAAATGCTGCGTTAAGATATCCGTCTTGTAATTAATAGGTCTCACAAACCATCCTTTCTGAAGAGTCTTCTTAGTTCTTGCTGACGTTTTCTGCTCTGTCTTATTCGTCTGTAGGGTAGTTTCTTTTATCTAATATGAAACAAGTTTTTTTTTTTTTCGTTTGTAAATTAAAAAATATTTTAAGATGAAACACGTGAATAATTCAAGACAATCTATATATATATTTCTCTTACACGGCGATAAAAAAAAGCCTCATTACAACTCTCGGAATGGCAACGCTAGAAAATCAACCAATAATTGCCGCTAAAAATGTCACATGCCAAATCTAGATTGGGTGGCTCAACATATAGCGCTTCTAAAAACGGAAACTGAAATAACCAGAGTGTAAAATATTATGTGCTTATGCGCATCGTATTTTTTGTTAAATAATTTATTTATTATATATCAGTTTATAGATGGTAACGAGAAGAGTTTTGTGGTTGCTATGGTGACTAATTAGAAGGTAAATTGTTTTTTTGAGTGAGTGTGAGATTTGTTTTTTGGAACTGCGATGCTGTAATTTTATTGTTTAGTTAATAAATCTTCCTTTTATATTAAACGTGATAGTAGTTTCCTTAATTATTTGATTCGAAGTCCTTGGAGTTTTATTTGAGGTCAGTTTATTTTGTATTTTTTGACAAGAGAGAGCATTCTCACCAAACGAGATTTCTTCCGAAATTCAATGTTTTGTTTATGCAGGGTTTTTCCATTGCAATTTCTCTTATTTAAATTTTTAATAGACTTAATTATAGCCAAAATTTTAACCTTTTTAAAGAGATATCAGTTTTAGAAATTTTATCTTAAGATTTTATACTATAGCACATTTCTAATAGGTTTAACGAATTACATGTCATTTATTTGAATTCAAATTTATTTTAATGACTTAGTATTTACTAAAAAGATGTAATTTTTTTTTTAAAAAAAAGTTGTTATATGGATTTGAATTATTGTTTTGAATTCTTAGAATTTTGTGCATTTGCAATGTACCTAAGTTAGTAGCGAGCGAAGCGAGCTTGGTGTGCGAAGCAAACTATATAAGATTGCGTAGCAATTTTCGGGGGTTGGCGAGCGTTAGCGAGCAGGGGGCACAGCCCACTAGTTTATTTATAAAAATCTTAATTTGTATGAATATTTTTTACTTAAAAACATTTGTGTTTGTTTATATACGTATATATATAGTTGGGAAAATTATTTAAAGAATTTTTTTAATTTTTCTCCTGATAAACGTTCGTTTTTCTTTTATAACTGACATAAATAAATACTAAGAAAAAATATTTATAAAATTTAGTTTTTTCAGTTGGAAAAAGTTTTTATTTTAATTTAAAAAAGAAATGAACGAAATAATTTTATGGAAAGTAAAATTTAAAAAAAAAATAATAATAAAAATCTTTTTAATTTTTAAAAATAAAATTAATCCATTCATTTTAGTAAGAATTTTGATTTTTAAAGCAATCGCAGTCTAATATCATAATTATAATAATTATATTTTATTTAAAAATAAAACCTTTTGAACAAACGGAAAGAAAATAAGAAAAAATTTAAATCAATAATCAAATTTTTTAAATAGTTAGTTTAATAAAAAGTTTCTGTAATATGTATGTTTTAAATGATAAAAAAAGAGAACATTTTTCAGTTTAGATGAAGAAAATTTAAAACCAGTTCTAATAGAAATGGAATTTACGGAGTCCAGTTCATTTCTACGGTACTATCATGGTCTTGAGCATCGAAAATGTTTCGAAGTATTAGGAACTAACGACGTAGAAATTATTGTGCTGCCATCTACTGTTTAGAGAGAAAATTTAAAAGTAAATATGTAATAAAACTGTATGAATATTTGATTTTAAAAGGACCTACACATTTATAATAATTTTTAGAAAGGATAAATAAATTTATGAAATTTAAAAAATTAAAGTTTTTGTAATTTATAAATAAAGTTTTAGATTATACGTTGAAGCATTTTAAATATTGTAAATGGAATGAAACACAGCTTTAAAACTATGCATTAAATGAGCTCTTATATTATCTTTTATGTACGCAGAGAAATGTTTTTTAACTTGTATAAACTTGCAAAAAAGTTACATTTTAAGTAGAAGCTGAAAGAGATAGTTCTGAGAAAAATATTGATGGAATTCGTAGAACAGCCATTACTACGAAAAGTATGAATCAAGAATAATTGGACATTACATTATAGATTTTTTTAAAAAAAATAATGCTGAATTAGTTAAATAAAATTAGAAAAAGTAAAGTAAGTAAATAAAGTAAGTAAATAAAAAAAGTAAGTAAATAAAAAGTAAGTAAAGTAAGTAAAGTAATTAAAGTAAGTAAATAAAATTAGAAAATTTGAAGCTGTGATTTTTTTTAAGAAATAAGGAAGTTTGATTTTTTATAGTTAACAATAATGAAATTCTAATAATTAAAAGCATTAAGCTTTAAGCGAATTAAATTAAATTAATTAAGGAATATAAAAGTAAATTAACTTAATAACCAAGTGAAAATTACTTTTTCTAGATACTTATTTAATTTGGAAATCGAAATTCAATTTTATTTTAATCAAAAATAAGTAACTGTTAATCACAATATATTTTTATATTTTTTTAAGAATTAGCATCTGGACGCATGAATATATAGTATCGTTTTCAATGGTAGAATAGTTGCCATTATTAACCTAGTGGTTCTTTTTTATTTTAAGGGCATTTTCTTGTATCTAAGGAAATAAATTTATGACCCTTATTAAAATACCAAGATAATAATAAATAATGCTATTTTAAATTGAAAGATAAAATAAAGAAGAAAAAAAAAAATTTATTTTCTATTTTGAATTCTTCGTATTTTTATTAAATTTTCCATTTTATTCTTCAGTTTTATGGATCAAAGCCAATTTTTCTTAAAAGACAAGAAAATCTTGAAAATTACGCACTTTGTTCTCTGAATTAAGTGTATTGCAAATTATTAATATTAAAGTATAAGGTTTTCAGTTACACCGAATACAAAAAACGTTTATTTCTTTAAATTTTTATGTTTTAAGAAAACTAAACACATCGTAGAACATTTTGGAACAACTTGTGTATGTTTCTTACTAACACTGGGAACAATTTTCTTTACGGCGTTAATACAAATACTTGATCTTGCCTAATTCGGCTGTTGGGATTTCAAAATTGAAATACATTTTGCTCCTAAAGCTATAATTTTTTTAAGTGGCATTTTTAATCTATTCTTTGTGGAAATTTACAAGTTTAAAAATATTATATAGCACAAGAAGCCCCCGTAAATGTTGCGGTAAAATTCTAGCGGTGTTAGGACGCATCATCAGGATTAAAATTGCATAGGAGCCCATGCCTGGAAATGTCGTCATGCGCGGCTATGGGCACTTCCCCTATTAGAATCTGTTCAATTGCTAACGAAGGAACAAATCATAATAGAGAGGCTCCCCTAGAGGCGTATGACGACATTTCCGGGTATGGGTTTCTATGCAATTTTAATTCTGGTAATATACCCTCTCCCCTAGACGTTTGTCACAATATTTTCGCTGCCCCCCTCCCAGTTTTATATAACGTCGTTAAACTTGCACATTTCGACAAAATAAAAATGTCATTTTAAAAAAATCTTTATCTTGGAGAGAGAAACTGATTTCAGATTTGAAATCAGCAATACTAAAGTATCTAACATCAGTTGAAAAATTTCATTCATCAGAAGAAAAAAAAACTTTCCTAATGTAGTTATACAAATAAAAATTCTGTATGTTTAATATTCTAAGTTTAAATATAGAAATAATTAAGAACGAAACTGCTGCATTTTTAATAGAAAAAGTTTCAAGAAGTGGACCCGTTTAAGCTATAATGAATGTGATACTGACCCCTAAAACTTATTTATTACAGCTACTTGTTGCACTCATGTCCCTCAAGTTAAAGAACTCATTTCTATCCTTGTTTTGTCAACATCTATTTCTTGTTTGGAAAGAAAAAAATTTTTTTTATAAAGTTGAAGCAATTAAAAAAAATAATAAAATCATTTTACGTTATCTTATTTTATGATACTCTACAAGGTTTGTTTGACAAATAATTTTCAATATAAATTAAAAAATAAAATTAATACTTGTATTAAATTACAATACCTTTAGGTTTAATAATAGTTATTAAAAGTATTCCCGCTTTTACTAAAATTAATTTCAAACAGTCAATCGTCCATTTTAAGTTCTCTGAAAATACTTCATTCTTTAATAAATTCTGAGCCCTTGACTTTTATCATTTATTATCGTGTCTAGCAAACGACTACATTGTATCATTTTTTGAAGAAGGATGTAACTTAAATAAAATATGTTTCTTTTGGAATATGAAAATCTCATAATTAGTTATTACTCTTCGAGAGTTATATGCATGAGTGACTTAAGGCACGGACTGTTTGTTTTAGTGAATCGCTTCGGTGAGTACGATTTAGCATGTTATGAAGAGATTTATGATTAAAAAAACTGCCCTTTATGAAACAGTTACAATTTTTCTCTACGTTCTTTCATTTTTGGTCCGTAAATTCGACAACAATGTTAACTCAGTTTATTAGATTTCAATTACTTTTTTCCACGCTAATTAAAAATTTAATAATTAAAAAGTAGAGCTTGCAATTTGTATTTTTTGAGGGGAGCTGTGATTTTTTCTAAGTACCTTTATTGATTGAATAATTTAATAGAGCTCATCCTGTCTGCATGGTGGAACCATCTGCTGCATCCCTTGGTGATACGAAGTTAGCGTTCCTACATTATAAACGCTGTTAAATAAGGGAAAAAATTAAATTTCGAAGTAATAGAACACCATCGATTTAATATTCTAAGGCCGGATGCAACACTGAAATCTCTATAAACCTCTTTTTTTTGTTGCAAATTCGGATTCTTCAGAAAAGACTAACCTTATTTGAGTTACAGTTTTTTCGCATTTTACTTCACATATGGCACTTCTTAAGAGAAAATTAAAAAGAGTGAAAACTGTTTAAAATGGTGGTAGCTCGGGGCCCCTCAGTTTGAAAATAAAAATAAAATTATATCGGTATTTTTTTTTAAAATCAATTAAAAAAAAAACGATTTTATATTAATCTTCTTAGTCTATCTTTTCGTGACGCCTTCTCAAGATTGAAAATAGAAATAAATAAAACCAAAAATGTTTCTGTATACTTTTTTGAAAGAAAAAAAATTAAAAAATCGATACAAAATTATTTTTAACATGTATTTTTATCTAAACCGATTAGTCTTGAGATTCATCATTTTAAACAGCTTGTACCCCATTTAATTTTTTTTTGGTTACAGCGCCATCTGGGAAGCAAAATGCATAAACCTTAAACTCAAATAGGGTTAATTTTTTCTGGAGAATCAAAACCAGCAATAAAAAATAGAGGTTTATATTTAAAGTTAAAAAATCGAGTTTAGAATTATTGAATGACTTTTAAAATATTGATTGACATCATTTTTCATTTTTTCGATCCAATGTATATTTCTCGAGATATTTGTTCGTTTTCAAACTTTTATAACACCTTCTATAGAAACTTTAAAAAAGTAGAACTTGTAAATTTTAATGAATAGAAGCTTTTTTTTTTACGAAGAACTGTGATTTTTTTTTCAAAATTGTTTGTTTATCATCGCACATATAGTAATTGTAAAATTTATTTGGATCCATGTATTCTGCATGATAAAACCATTTAAAACGCCACTTAGTGAAATACTACAGAATTAAAGTGTACCTACCTTTACAAGTGTGATATATGGGAGGAAAATGAATTGCAAAGTTGTGGAGCATTATCGATTTAGTTAATATGAATGCTTGAATGCTAAGAAACGCTATACTATAGACGAAAATGTTACGGAAAAACCCGCATTTATTTGTTCACGATTTTCCACTATGCGATGTGTCGCTACGATCTTCAAGAGTGAAAAATGCTATTTATCACAAGAAATTTATTTTCGATAATTTCAATTTCCACGTTTCATAGAAATTATTTTAATCGATCTAATCATTTTTTTTCTAAAATCGTTTCGTAAAGTCAATATAAAGGTGTACACGGGTAAAAAAATTATTAACATAAGCGCGTTTTTTTTCATTTCTCAAAGCAGGCTGAATCGATAATGCACGGCAACATAGTAATTCCTTTTTTTTACCCCTCTAACCTTGTTCATGAAAAATGCTAATTCACCAGTTTTTCAACAGGTATCGCTGTAAACGGTTTTATCTTATAACACATAGGCACTCCAGAAGACACCACTTTTATAACTATGAGTAGAGCCATTTAAAAAAAAATTGAGTTAAGATGAACGTTAATATGCCCTCTGTGGTGCGTGGAGGCTCAGGGAATAGAACGATCACCTGTGCATGAAGTGGCCCGGCTTCGAATCCAAGTGGTGACTGGTCGATTCGAACTCGATCCACACCAGGCTCGCACCAACCACAATGTGGATGCAAAATTTCCTCTGTGGTAGACGGATCATGGGAGTCCCCTTGCAGTCAGGCTAACCGTGGGTTGTTTTCGTGGTTTTCCTCTGCATGTAACGCAAATGCAGGTTAGTTCTATCAAAAAGTCCTCCACAAAGGCAAATTTTTCTAATATTTGATCCAGGAGTTCCCTTGTCTTCTGGATTGGGTTCAAAATTACAAGGCTACGTAGTTGAACGATGGTAGTCGTAAACCCAAAATTTTGGATTTAATTAATTTGAACAAAAATTCAAAATTGCAATATTTTGAATTTTTGAGTTTAGGAACAAATATTAATTTTAGTGTTTAAATTATGTTCTCAAGAGTGTTGTAATTTTTTTACATAAATTTTTAAAAGCCTGTATGATGCCTTAACTGAGAAAGAGTTAGAAAATCAGAACAATGTTTAGTCTAATTTTCAGCAGTCCCACTTCTCCTTTATGTCTTTCTAAACAAACAAACAAAAAAAAATCTGTGTGTACTTGGTGTACAATGTTTTCCATATAAATCTATACAGCTAAACATCCATCTACATACATTCATAATACATTATACTAAACCGATCCGTTCAAAATTATATTGTAGCACAAATATTAAATTATACAGTGGCAGGAATATTAAATAATAATATTGCAATATTTTTAAATTATATTTTGGTAGAACTTTTGAATAATACTTAGGAAAGAATATTAAATTATATTGTGTCTTAAATGTTAAACTATAATGTGGAAGAAATGTTAAATTATACTATTTCAAGATTATTGAATTTTATTGTAGCACGAATTTGAAATTACATTGTGGCTGGATAGTAATTTTATTTGTTGCAGGGTTTCACGAAAATTTTAAAATTTTTTCTTTCATTAAGAAATAAAATTACACATATTTTTTTCTATTCTCTACAATTTGAGTTTTTCTATTTCTAATTTTCGATGAGAATATATCTTTATAAAATATTCGAATATACCAATAAGTTTCAAGTTACATCAATTTCTTTTATCCAATGTATATCTTGTTATTCTGTAAATCATATTTTATTTTAAAAAAAGAAAATTTTATGGTGAATATGATTCTAAAAATATGGTACTTGCAATTTTTTTTCTCTCGTTTTAAAATATTTCTTATGAAGCATGTTACATCAAAATGTTATATTCTTACAACCTTATGTATTTTTGAAACATAAATTACTTAATAGTTCGTAAAGTATGTAAGGTAAGCTATAAAGGTGTGTTAACGCTAATCTAAAAAATTTTATTTATACATTTATTTTTCAAAAAAAAATTTTTTTGAACATGGAAGAATATAAGACGAATATAAAACACAACCATCGGCTCTAGTATTGAGCACAAAATAGACAGACGTGCCAAAAAAAATGAATAAAACAAAAACAATATGCATTCTTTCCGTTGTTAAACAAGCAAATTTGTTCTAAAAAGAACAAAACCCTTGTTTGGGATAAATTTACAACACGTTCTTTATCTCGCCACTTTCAAACGAAGACAAAAGATAATAACTCATATCACATCTCCCATCCTACCTCCACCATACGGATACCGAAACAAGAATTAAGAAATTCTTTCCAGTGTCATACACTTTTTCCTTCGAATTATCATTTCATTTCGATTTGAGCACCCCACTTCATCAACGGGCAGCGGTCTTTTGAAGAAAAATAAAAAAATTGCGTCTGAAACGAAATAGAAAGGAAAAAAGATTCGAAAAAAGAAAACTTGGACAGGATTCTGAGCTCTTATTGGTTGGCCGTCAGGGGTGGAGCAAAAAAAAATTCCTCTCCTTCTATCCTTTTCCACATGGATCTTACTTATCGTTTGGGAAGTGTGGATGGAACACATGAGATGCGGTCTCATTCACCTTGCCGTTTGTTCCACGCTGACTGATGGTCAATCATGTGTTCTTGAATGAGTTGATGTTTTTGGTAGTGGTTTTTTCTTGAAGTGGTGAAAGATGACCATTCTTTGGTTAAATATTTTACTCCTTTTGTTGCTTTTGCCGGAAGGTCTTGCTATAAAATGGATGTAAGTAACGTTTTTAACTTATCCTCAATTAGATATTTTGTGACATCCTTTAAAAAAATTTTATCTCCTTGTCGCATAATTTTTATTAGACATATTTCTCATACTTTTTTCCTTAGTTTATATTAATTTAGATCAAAATAAGTGAAAAATAATTATATTTAGCATTTTAATAATTTATGGTTATAAAATACAGCATGAAACACAGTTATCTTCTTCTGAGTTTAAGGTAATCTTTCAAACACACATCCAAACAATAATTTTTCAAATTCGTACTTATTTACTGTTATTTAGACCTATGAGAAACAGTTATTTATCATTGAAATTTCTTTAATTTACAAAACCAATTATTGTTAAATTTTTGAATATAAACTATTTTTTGGATTTTATATTTATTACAAACATAATTCCGGTAATCTATCAGACTTTTTTTTAGTAATTGTTAAACTTTTTTACATTTAAAAAATAGCAAAATATATTTTTTCTCGAAGTTAGAGCATCAGAAGAAAATATATAAAACGTGCACAGGCGTCCCAACTGCGTCAAAGGGTTACATCATTTTTAAGAGGACACACAACCTTGAAAGTCATCAAGTTTTCAAAAAATAATTTTGTCTAAAAAGTAATACGGAAAATAAATTCGAAAAGTAAAGTAAAAAAAATTCAAATTGGTTCTTTGGTATTGACATTTTCATCAATTGAAAATATAAAAATTTTAGGCAATCAGGGAATTTTTTTTCTGAAATTGAGTAGGAACCCAGTTTATTTCTTACTTTTATTTTGTTTCTCTCTTTTTTTTGAACTTTTTTTTAATTTGAAACTTGAAGAAAACTGATCTCTGTCTCGATTTAAGTTTCAATTTTGCGTCTATAGATAATGAAAAAAAATTAAGATTTTTGTTGGCATTTGAAATTTTAGTATTTTTCAATGTTACGCGTGTTTTTATGCAATAATTTTTCAAGCTTTTAAACTAACATACAAAAATATGGTTCCAGAAAAAATTTTGATTTATTGTAAAAATCAAACAAAATTTTTTTTTCT
Source organism: Parasteatoda tepidariorum (assembly GCF_043381705.1). NCBI lineage: Eukaryota > Metazoa > Arthropoda > Arachnida > Araneae > Theridiidae > Parasteatoda > Parasteatoda tepidariorum. The sequence continues at coordinate 31,362,774 of NC_092208.1, forward strand.
TGTTTATAATTTCTTCTTCTTAAAATATGACGAGATTTTCATTATAGCACAATACTATTTATAACGTAGGTCCTTTAAAAAAATTAAAATTGCTTTTTTTGCTTCAATTAAACTCGATGAATTGAGAGAAACTTTAAAAAAAAATTAACTTTGTTACTTATTGTAAATATCACTTTTAAGAATGTTTTATCCTAAACTTGAGTTATAAAGTTGCGCTTAACCTTATAACTCAGACCTTATGATTTTTTTTTCATAATAAATATTAGTTTCCATGCTTTGAGAGAAAAAATTAATTTGAAAAATATTTTTTTTAACCTAATATTGACTTTTATAGCATTTTAAAGTATGTTATTTTTTGTTAATTTTACATTTATAAAATGAGAAAGAAATACTTCGTATTTCTTTTCTTTTTGATGATATGTCGTATAACATGATTACTTTTGTAATAATTTTTAACTTTTTTTATAATTTATTTTTTTAAGTATATTATTACACACATGATTTAATAATACAACGTCATATTTATATTATAGAATAAGATATTTTTAACTCATGTGAATTAAGAAAACTCTTATACGCTGCAAAATAATTCTGGATCAAATTACGATAAAAAGTATCAGCACTCAGTAATTGCCGGTAATTTTTACCGAAATATGTTACGGACAAAAAAATCTCATAAACCGCAATTTTTGCAACAATGAATCGTAGAATCATTGAATTTCGCTCATTAAATAAATATTGCTATAAAAATTACGGTATAATATTTTAAGGTAAAAAATTAATTTTACAGTAAAATGGATTTTACGGGTGATGCACCCAAAGTGCCGGTACTTTGTATAGTTACTTGATCCGAAGTCTTTTACAGCGTAAAATAAATAAAATATTTTTCGTGTTGTAATTTGTAATTAATTCATGTAAAAATTCTAATGCTTACTTCGAATTAAAAGAAGAACTTTTTTTCGCCTGGAGGATACTTCTTGTTCACTTAAACACTAGTACACCACATTTGAGTTATTTACTGTTTAAATTTTAGAATCTGCGCTATCTTACTAAGAAATGTATCATGTTATAACACGACTAAATTAGCCCATACGATATGTTTTTTTAAAAAAAAGAACGAGAAATTTACTTTTAAAAAATCTTCAAATTTTAGAGTAAAGTTTGCTTAGAAAACTTTCCAATATAAGTTTCAGAAACTTAGAATTCTACACGTTTCACATTCGTAACTATAGCATCAACTACAACAGTCTTGTAGACTGAGTAATTAAGTCTATAGGTATGGCATAGGCCAATCAAATGACACTTATGAAATTAGAAAATGTAATCTGCAATTACTAAAAAATAATATGATGATTATAAGCTAGATTTAACTAATATTAATTCAAAATTGAGATTTAAATATGAAGATAATAATTTAAAACGAAACTATTTGTTTTATGCCAAGCTATGAAGTGCCTTAAATTGTTATGAAAATTTACTTTAATCATCATTTAAATAATTTTTAAGGTCAAATTGGAAATATTTCAATTTCTTGAATATCTGCCACATTTTATTATAATTTTTTTGAGTGCGCGTTTCTAAAATATTAAGAGAAAACCGTTCTTAACATTTAAATTTTGTCTGTTTTCCATCCTTTAGCATGCATCATATCTCATGTTGCAAATCATGTTTCATAACGGCTCAATCAGTTCTCCACAAATGATTCCTTGAATGTTAATTTTTGGTCTTTAAAACTTTTAAAATGTTTCAAAAAATATTCTGAAACTTTTTTTTGCTTCAAATTAAATTAAAAACCGCTTGAATCAGATATGAATTAATAATAGAGCTTCAAATTAAATGTTGTAATTTTCATAGTTAAAGGGTCACATTTAGAATATATTCATTAATTATTGCCAAATATTAAAATTTTTGTGACGTAATATTAGGCAAAAAAAAGTACTTTCTCTGAGTTAAGATGATATTTTTTTAAATCTATTTAAAGTTTAAGTTACAACAGATTGAAGGTAGATGCTCTCGGCGAAATATAATCCGATAGTCCAGTCTGGCAATTGCGCTTAACAATCGTTCTCACAAGTATATTAATCATTAACATGAAATTCTATCAAGAAAAAGTAGTTTAACAATTATTTATTAATTAATAATGAATTAATGGTCGAAAAAAATTTGAACAATAAGTTAGCAACTCCTTCACATTATGCTATGCTTTTTTGTCAAATGCTATGCTACTACTTAATTTTAGTCACTTGGTTGTCATTTAGTCTTAACTTAGTTTTAGATTATGTTACGCTACTTAATTTTAGCCAAGTTGAACAATTCACAAAAATCGAAGTTTCAAAATACAACATTTCATGAAAAATTATAAATAAATTTATTTATGTATATTTTTCTTGAATAATTGTCTAATCATTATCATTAATAATAATCTTATCATTAGGTAGAGAGTTGTTGTTATGTAAGTTTTTATATTTAAAACCCTGTAAGTTTTTCAAACGTACTTTTTTTTACTCATTTAACGAAAGTAGCTTTAAATATATTTAAACGATAGTGTGGTTAAAAACATCCTGAATTTCTAACATACCTAAAAAATCCATTTACTTTGTTGATGGTAAAAATTGTATGGTCGAATTTCGTTTTAAAATGAATAATTTTACCGAAAAAAATACCGAAGCCATCATTATTAATTTAAATCCATTTTTTATTTGGATAAAAAAAATTAGAATAAAAAAAGAAAACGATTCATTTCAAAATAAGGAATAACTTTTAGTAAGTTTTAATTAACTAGCATCAATTCGAAATGAGCATTCTTCTGTTTTCCAATCTCGATATGCTTAATTAAAACCGAGCTGCTTCGTTTGTTTTCAGAATTTGCTTAGAGAGATTTTTTTTCTCTCCTTTTGGATTTTTGCAATTCTACATTTCCCAAGAGGGAGTCTCCCATTTGCGTGCATTAAGTTTCTTGCTTTTTCTTGTTTATACATGTTTAAGCTTGTAAAAATTAATTTGCTTTGTAAAATGATTAATTCGCTATATCTATTAAATACTTTATGAACAAAGTATTAAAATTGAGTGTTTGTTTAAAAACAAATATAATTTATTCGTAGTTGATTTCTGTTAAATTTTTCAAAGAATTGCTTTTAAGTTTCGTTTTTATCAGATCAAAGTATAATATTTTGCATGTTAACTGACTAAAACTCTTAAAAAAAGAAGAGCTGCTTAGAAATCAAAATTGTAGCAAAAATCTCACATTTGTTTTTAATTAAAATTTTTCTTTGGGTTTAGAAATAATACATGCAATGAAAAACCGATGTTTAAAAAAAAGTATTTTAATTACATCACTAAATATATCCTAATTTAGTGATAAACCATTTTTTTTCTCTCAAATTCAAAGTTCTAATCAAGTTTAATACTTTGTTTGTTAAATAAGTTTTATTAATTGAATAAATGACTTAGCGTTCAATGAGACGGAAGTGGCTATCCAAACTCAAATGCTAATACATTTTTATTTTAATGCATTTTAACGATAATATAAACTAAATATAATGTAAAACTAATGGAAATAAATTAAAATGAGGGAATATCACTTAGGGCTCCCTGCAAACTCTACTACCTGGGGGGAATGTGATCTGCGTTAGGGGAAAAGAATAAATTCTGTAAGTGATCGTATAAATTTGAAGTAAAAAGTGTTGCTCTTTGTTTCAGAAAAATAGTTTACATGTTTCACGCAAAAACGCAATATTTTACAACAAATATCCCAATATTTAGGTAAAATGTACAACATTAATCGAAATTCTTTCAAATGCAAAAATCGAATTTTGAGAAAATCACATTTTTAAATTCTCAGGAACTATTCGACCGATTTCAGACAAATTTCGTATTTTTCCATCTAAAATTACACTTTTTAAATTGATGTAAAAAATTGTATACCTTACAATTCAATATTTTTTCGACTAGTAATTAATAAAATAATGAAAACAAATATTTAATAAAAGTTATATTTTACATGAAATTGTCTTCAAATAAACTAATTTTATAATTGTGTGCAAAAATCTTTCAATTCGCTTGAAAATTCTAGCGATATAGTGAAGTATGCAAAAAGTAAAATTAACGTTATGGGGTCCAAACTTTGAACCTCTCTTTTGACCATATTGGGGCCATATTTCCCAGATTGCGGCAATCCCATATATTTCAGGGGTCAGAAATCTGAATCTGTCGCAAAAAAAAGATATATTCATTCGGAGAAAGTAAGATTTTGTGTACTAATTATTTAGTACTGCACTAATTAATTAACATATTTGAGGTCACTCCCTGGAACCATTAAGATTGAGTACCAGAACCTGAGGATCCGATCATTAGATGAAAGTTTTTGGGATGGAACTTTTTTATACTTTTATGGATACTTTTTTTTTTTTTTTTTTTTTTTTTTTTTTTTTTTTTTTGCTTACTGTAAATCGTAATATTAAGAAAAAAAACTTACTTTTTATAGAATTCAACTTTATATTTTATTTGATATGATTGCATTTTAGCAAAAGATTTTGTTGATGAAAATACCTGCAATTAGTTGTATAGAATTATTTTAAACTTCCTTCAAATCGTTATCCATAGATGAAAATAATCGTAATCGTCTTATTTAGAAAATTTATTTCAAATCTTGCTATAAATCAAAACTTAAAAATNTTTTTGCTATCTGTAAATCGTTATATTAAGAAAAAAACTTAGTATTTATAGAATTCAACTCTATATTTTGTTTGATATGATTGCATTTTAACAAAAAATTTCGTTGATGAAAATACCTGCAATTAGTTGTATAGAATTATTTTAAACTTCCTCCAAATCGTTATCCATAGACGAAAATAATCGTAATCGTCTTATTTAAAAAATTTTATTTCAAATCTTGCATTAAATCAAAACTTTAAAATTATTTATTATCATCTCTCAAAAACAGTGCATCTTATTTGAAAATGATGAACTATTCAAAAGTGAACGACTCAGTGAATTACTTATGACATTGTTAAAAAGAAAGGAGCTGTGTGAGCAACAACGGAAAGTGAGAATGGCAATTGGGTATAATATAGCCTACGTCACAGGTTGTGTTGTTCCTACTAAATTTAACCCATGAACGGCATTTTCTGCGAGCCTAACTTCAAGCCACAAATAAACAAACGAAGTGTTCGATCGTTTAAATAGCTGCTCGCCAGATTTTATTGCATTATAAAGAAAAGTTATTGAAACTAAATACAACTAAATAAACAACAACAACTAAAACAAATAACAACAACTACTAATAACAATAACTAAATAAACAACAACTAAATTCCATTCGTTTAGCATTGCGTCATATGTTGTTCCTACTAAATCGAAGTAGTTGTGTTTTTTTCATATTATACCCAATTAGCGTTAAGTGGCATGGAAAAAAAATGGCGTTTTTGGGGTCGAAAGGCACAAATGGAAGTCGTTTAAAAACATTGCATGCCGGTAAGAACAAATGAATTGTATCTTCTTTTCCCCTTGTTATGTAAATAAGAAACGATTTTGGTTTTTCAAATGAAAATCGGGACGTCGATATGACTCTTTAACCCAACAATTTATTCTTGCGTAGCTTTCTCGCTTTTAAATCGCACACAATTGAGAATTCTAATTGAATTATTTGAGTGAATTTAAGTGGTATTCTTTATTGACATAAGAAATAGCTTTATTTTTTACTTATTTTTTCGCAAGTGGAATTTTTATAAGGATTCTTCTTTCAAAAGATTTTTTAAAACTTTTTTTTTCAAAGTAAACAATTATATGTTCTTTAGAACACTTATTTTTCTTAAAGAAATTATTTTCGTCCATTTTCTTAAAGAACGATGGCATTTTTAATGAAGGTATGGTTCGATCTAAAATAATTGTCTACATCTTAAATTATTTTAAGATTTATAATCAACAGTTTTGAATAATTATTATATTCTGTTTTTTTTTTAAATACAATTCTTACAATGCTTCAAATTGTATTTCATATTATTCGAATTAAATTCATTGCTGATTTCATGTAAATTTATTTATTGTCGAGCAGCAAGCAATCAATAAAAATTCAAGTTAAATCAATTTAAAACATTTCCAAATCTTTATATCAAATCTAATTACATTTTTTTTTATTTAAAACTTCACTAATAACATTGATAATTGAAAAGAAATTACTTATTGTTAAGCTCACTAAACACTGTTTAATGAACACATGTTAAGAGAAAAAAGTTTTTCGCCTATAATTGAATTAAAAAAATAACAAGTTATTACTTAACGAAAATTTCATAAAAATGCACAAAACTTTTGCTCAGGCCAAAATATTTTTATTCGTTAAATAAACGAAAGATATGAAAGAGAAAAAAAATTATTATGGAAACTAAACCTTCCGTATGAAGTTTAAAAAGATGCCCTATAAAAGTTAATATGAGTTTAACCGTATATAAAAACATTTAAATAAAACTGTATGAATATTACACGAACTTTAAAAGGAACATGAAATTAATAACCTAAATCAAAAATACAAACGTTACATAATATTATATTAACGAGTAATGCGAGAGTACAAACACCGCATAAAACTGCATGAACTTAATTTTTAAAAAAAATATAAACCTTACATGAAATTAGGTGTAAATAGTATGTAATAATATATGGAAATGTAACATAAAAATATAGAAACCTAAACTAAAGTTCATAAGCTTTGCATAAAATTATACTTATGTAAATTTAATAGGATAAAGATAGCACAACCTAATGTAAAATTAATATATTTCCATAATCAAAGACAACATATAATAAACACTATAATATTTAATCTCAACATTACTATAATAATTCACTTCAACTTTTTTTTATTGTTTTTTTTAAGTAGTCATCGAAACTTCCAGTTAAAGTACTTGCATACATGAGTTCTTTTCTTCCACTACCATAAATTTATTCTTTGTGAATAAGATTTTCAGAAATGAATCGCCTGTCCTTACTAGATAGGGAATCACTGATTGTGATTTGATTATAAAGGAATCTAATGAAGTCATGAATGAAGTAATGAGATTAATCGAAACAACAACTTGGCACTTCTTTCAGGTTGTTGTCAATTTGGCTCCTTAGAAAGGAAGTCAAAAAAATAATAACTACAATTATTTAGATCTTAAAAAAAAACTCAATATGTTTTTGTAAAGGTTCATTATAACTGCAAATATTTTTGTGTGGATAAATTAAAGTTAAAATGACGGTAAAGATTCAAAATATTATTGCTTTTTCCCACTAACTATTTCATGCTTAATTAATAGGTAATGCTTTCTATCATATATTCGAAACTTAAATTTGAGACAAAAAAGTATGTAACCCACCTCTCTGCAGATTTGGAAATGAAATTTAAATACAAGAAGCATTGAAATAAATTCAAATAAAAGGAATCAGACTAATTATTTGTATCGCAATTAGGGATTTTTAATCATGAATGTAACCACGTTATTTAGATCATAANAAACTGAAACTTAAGAAGTGAAGAAAAAATAATAAAAAAATTGTTTGCGCTCAGCGCCATCTGGAATTAAAATCCTCAACAACAGTAACGTGAAATTAATGACCTGAAGCAAAAATACAAACGTTACATAATATTATATTAACGTGCAATACAAGAATATAAACACAGCATAAAACTGTATGAACATAATATAAAAAAATATATATGTAAGCCTTCCGTAAAATTGTACGTAAATAATATGTAATAATGTATGGAAATGTAACATGAAATTATAGAAACCTATAATATATAGTTCATAAACCTATAATATATAGTTCATTATATATATACAACATAATATATATGCAACTAAATATAGTTCATAAACGTTGCATAAATTTATACTTACGCAAATGTAATCGGATAAACAGAACACAACCTAACGTAAAATTCATATATTTCCGTAAGCAAATAAAACATGTAATAAACACTATAATATTTAATCTCAACATTACTGTAATAATTCACTTCAACTTCTTTTGATTGTTTTTTTTTAAAGTAGTCATCGAAACTTCCCGCTAAAGTCCTTGTTTTTTTACTGCCATAAATTTATTTTTTGTGAATAAGATTTTTAGAAATGAATCGCCTGTCCTTACTAGATAGGGAATCACTGATTGTGATTTGATTATAAAGGAATCTAATGAAGTCATGAATGAAGTAATGAAATTAATCGAAACAACAACTTGGCACTTCTTTCAGGTTGTTGTCAATTTGGCTCCTTAGAAAGGAAGTCAAAAAAATAATAACTACAATTATTTAGATCTTAAAAAAAAACTCAATATGTTTTTGTAAAGGTTCATTATAACTGCAAATATTTTTGTGTGGATAAATTAAAGTTAAAATGACGGTAAAGATTCAAAATATTATTGCTTTTTCCCACTAACTATTTCATGCTTAATTAATAGGTAATGCTTTCTATCATATATTCGAAACTTAAATTTGAGACAAAAAAGTATGTAACCCACCTCTCTGCAGATTTGGAAATGAAATTTAAATACAAGAAGCATTGAAATAAATTCAAATAAAAGGAATCAGACTAATTATTTGTATCGCAATTAGGGATTTTTAATCATGAATGTAACCACGTTATTTAGATCATAATTTTTTTTCAATTCAATGAACTTCAACTGATCAAATCCATTATTATTATAAACTGAATAGAATGCTGTAAAAAATTTCAAAATTAATAAATATCAACGATTTGTAACAGTACCAAAATGAACTATTAAATTTTATTTAAAAAATTTAAATACGTATGCTAGATTACTTGTTGAACATACTACTGAACTATTTGTTGTTACTAGAAGTCCGATTCAATTCAATTACCCGGTAACTGATTTAAATGCGTATTGCTGATTAATTCCACGAATTAGATTACTGATTCAAAACTTTTCAAAATTCATCAACAAACTTATTAGAATCAATTTTATTAAACCACTGATTAAAATCAATAAATGCTAATTCAAAACAGTCTATTCAAAATAATCAATTCACTAATTTGAATAAATATAATAAAATCAATATATTTTAACTACTGATTCGAATCAATGCCAAAATTATGGTTCGAAATAATGACTGATTTCAGCGATTACAATAATTAATTCAGCTCAATAAATTTATACGCAACTCGTAGTTTAATTATTTCAATATGCATTTAAAGGCAGTTTCAGATAAATATTCCATTCGAAAAATGCGTTAATTTTTTTAAAAATCAGATTTCAATACAATTTAAAACTCTCCTTTTTTAAACTTCAATATTGTTTTTAACGGGTTAAAAATTGTCATTCTCGCAAATTTTAGATGTGACTAAATTTAAGAAATATGATGATACAAATTAACTGCAGCTCGCAATATTTCTTCTAAAAAATACTGAACTATTCATAAATTATTGTTTCAATACTCGTGTATGCAAACAATATGACGGAAAAGATCTATCCCTAACAAAACAAACTTGTTTACGCATCTAGATAAAACTCTTTGAGGACATTTTTAAAATTTTACCTTTTCTATTTTTATTTGTTATTGTTGTAGTTGTAGACCATTAAGGCAAGGGGTGAGATTGTTTCTGTTTTCCAGTGGAGCCATTTATGGCCAAGAATTCGAGTTCTGCCACATCCATACGTCACATCCGTTTACAGGGTGGACCCATTCATACATCCATTTATTCATCAACATATCGTAATTTTGACCTTAACCCGAGAACGATCAATCTCCAATTCAGTACTCCCAGGGGTATAACTTGTTATAGGAGCATGGAGGACTTTGTGATCCGACAGATTTAGCGTGCATCAGTCACCATTCACTATACGTGAGTCTTCGGCTGGCTGAATTCGAACTTTCCAGTACCCTGCCAACCAGGCTATCCTGGGCATTTTATATTTAAATAAATATAGGAGATGAAAATTTACGAACCAAGCGACTGTCAAATCACCCTAAATAACTTAAGCTACTGGGTATTAAATTCGAAAGTGTTTCTATCAATCAACAGATTTCTAAAAGAAGTGAACGGTGAAAAACTGTTCTCGATAATTACCGTATCACTTAAATATTTTATTAACTTCTTATTTTTTTTTACTAAATGATTCGATCATTCACTAATTCGCTTATTTAATGATTCACCCAGATTAAACGATTCACTGCAGATTTAATGAATTACCGAATTACTAATTCCACAATTAATTAATTCAGTGATTCGTTTTTTTTTTCAATTCACACATTTACACATGTATTCTTTCATTTTATCATCTTCCACTAACTTTCGCGCTATTTTAGGAATTATTATAAACGATGTAATTTGGTATACTAAGTAAAAAAGAATGGTTCTTATTGTTGTGGTTAAGATAAAAAAAAAGTCTTGAATTTTTCTCCTCATATTAGCATAAGTATAACTCTTTTGTTCGTGTTTTAATTGACGTCTACTTGACGTCTTGAATATTGATACAAAATTAGTTCAAATATTACTAATTTGGCTTTTAATAATTAGTTTTTAATAATTAGTAATGTCTGTTTCAGTAAAATATTAAAATACGCAATAATAAGATTAATATTGTCTTAACTTCGACTTCGAACAATTTTGAAACTAATAATTTACATAAAGACAGCGGTTATCAAGGAAAAAATAATTTAAAATATTTTGTACCCGAAAATTCTCATTAAAATTTTTTCAATTATTGTTTCAATATTGACTTATATCCTATGAAAATAACAACTTTTTAGGAAATGATTAATTTTTACCTAGTCCAAGATTAAAAATTGCACTTGGCATACTATTAGGGCCCCGCGATAAGCATTCCAAGCAATTCTAAGCATCCCTCAACAAATGCGATAAAATCGTAAATTTGGTGAATTAAATTGTGTTTAGGCGAAAGTATTGGCGAATGATTTATTCCACTGGAAAAGAAAAATATGTATTTAATTTGATCCTTAAAATTACGTCAAAATTAATATTTCTAAACAAATCAGTATTTTTTATTCAATTACAGTAATTTACCTTAGAAGCTCCGCAAAAGCAATTAGAATTCGTTCCAAATAATATAAGCCTGAAACAAACTACCATAAAATAGTTTTCTGTCGGAAAAAAATTGATTATAAAAATTGTTAAGATTTGGATTTAGCGATGATTTTAGAAAATAGACGAATACCTATAATATTTGACTAATTTACTGGCTAATAATTTAAAATCCTTAGCGCGGGCCCTGACTATGCATGCAATTTGTTTTTAACAATGGGTGATCTGGATACATATTCAGATTTTTACTTTCTGTGACCTTAAGACATCGAGATGGAACTGTTTCTCTGAAAGTTATTACTGTGTAACTGTAACATCATCAACATTAACCTACTTCGCTTGTGCGTTTTCGAATAATAATTAGGTCGATTATTGATTGAAATAAATACTTTGATTGGCTTGTAAATAGGGAGATCAGATGACAAATTTCATGCAAATCACTATAATTAGTTAAGAATATTTTATAGATTGTTTGGATTTATTCAGAAATGAGGGTATTGTTTGTGGAAGATTAATAAAATTATAATCCTTCAAAAAAAGCATGTTTGTTTTTTTGCCTGATTGGTTTTTGACGATTTTAGCATAGGAATATCTAAATATGTTTGAAATGAAATCACAATAATGATGTTCATCACGTCAATTAAGTGATGATGAACTCGGCGAAAGTAAGCTAAATAATAGGAGAATGATGCATATTATAAAACGATTTTATAAAGATTTTTCTGTCACACTAACAGTAACCGCGTAACGCAAGGGAAAAAAAACGAAAAAATACTTTTAAAAATCGAGTTTTTTTTTTGTGATATAAAAGCTTAAAAAAATCTTTCTGAAAATTATCTTTTAAAATTACCATTAAATGTTTAACAAAAATATTTTACTTGCATAAGAGTTATTAGTAATAGTAACGTAAGAACACATTTAGAAAAGAACATCTGAAAAATCATGTCTTAATGTGAGAAAATTAATGCTTAAGTTAACGATTTTAAAAAATAATATTTCTGAAAACGTTTTTTAATTGACTGCTTTATTCTTTAGCTTTTAGGTAATGTAAGATAATCTAATTATATTTTCTATATAATTACATGAATATAGTTATTGTTGACTCAGTTAAAGATTAGAAAACAAAACTCAGAAACAAACGATATTTTACTACAAGTGTTTCGTGTGCTAGCTTTTTTTAGCTGAATTGGATACCTACAAGTGACGTAGCCGTCGGTAAATCGTAGCATTTGGTGATTCAGAAGCCAATTAAATCCGATATACACGCGTGATGTCACTTACAAGTATCCAATTAAATCCCTGAATTTTAAATCATATAGTTAGATATAATCGCTTCACTTCTTATCGAGTTGCAAGTACTCAATTGGCTTTAAAATGTTAAGAATTATTCAAAAAACTGCTTGTGTAATCTATTTTAAATGTAAATAGATGAATATTAAACCTTTTTTTTAAAGTTTACAATTAAACGTGTGGAAATAGCTCGAATTTATTAATAGTACTTTTTTAAATGTTTCATGTTTAAAATTTCTTTTTTCTAAATTTATTTAAACTTTCCTTTTAGAATAAACAGAGTATGCAAACAAATAAAGAATTATTCCACTCATTATTCATTCATTTATTTAGTTAGTTATGCAAAGCTGGAAAAATGGTAATGCTCTTGTACTTAGGTATACATCGCACTACTGCGTTAGTATATTTAACTACTATAAGCTGGACGATGAATTTATCGTATTCTTTTATTACTTTTAATTAAATTTATGAAATTCTCTTTAATAGTTTGGTTATTTGTTTAATTTTATTTCCATAAAAAGCTTGGGTGCTTTTCTGTTAACTAATGTCGAGAATCAAAGAAGGTAAAGTAGATAATTTTTTCAGCACATATTAATATTCCACATTTTTCCATTTATTCCATATTTCTTTACTCTTAAATTCATTTATTTTTAGTTTTAAATATAGTTATAAACATTAATACATATATGTTTCACATGCATCGTTAATCATCTTGAATCCTATTTGTGTGCACTTGTAATGTAATATAAACTTTACAAATATTATTTTTTTAAAAAAGGGATTTTTTAGAAGTATTTAAGGGTCATGAAATTTTGTGCAATGATTATATAAATAATCATTAAAAAACTTTGTTTTATTACTAATTTTAAACTTTCGTTTGGTCATAAGATAACATTCACAAATCGAAAATTGTTTTGGATATAAATATTTATAACACCTAACAGTTTAACATACATTTTTCGTCTCAAATTACTATAACAAAGTACCTACAAGTAAGTAGCAAATAAACATTCCAAAGCCCTCCTCTCTAGATATTTATTAAATAATTTTACACATATTTTTTGAGTAAATGGTTGTTTAAAAAAATAAAGTTAAAGAAAACATTTTCAATTTTAATTTGAAGTTTTTATTTGGAATAAAAACATATCCAGGTGCTTCGCTTGTTTTAAATCATTTTGCTGTAACTAACAAAATTGGGAATAGTTTCATATGGCTAACGCCGTCATATTTATTTATCACAGTTTTGACTGAATATTCAATAGTCTTAACACCTTAAATTCTCATGGTTTTATAAAAACACATTTCTTCAGCGAGAGATGTTTAAATGGAAAGTTTAGTTAATTTATTAATTGAGTAACTGATAAAATTAATACTGCGTTGCTCAGTAGTTTCAAAGATTTTCAAATTGATGGTTTGTGAATCAAACATCTTTTCGACAAAAATTTCACATAAACTTTTTCCCCAATATGTTATTTCTCCATCGCATCGATCAAATATAAGTTTGTTTTTAGATATGTGAATATCCATCAAATGTCATAAATTTAATAACAGCCTCACTCAGCAGGTTGTCACGAGTAGTGTTTATTTTGTAAAAATATTCGCCATAGATTGAGTAAAACACATGGTTTTTATTAGCCTAAATTTCATTTAGATCCGATATTTTGTCTTATTTACTTGTAATGAAGTGGAAATACTATTAATTTAAACTGCTTTAAATCAGCATTGTGAGTTATTCTAAAACTGGATTTTTATTACGAATTTAGATGGACTAATTAGAGAATAAATTTAATAAGCATTTTTTAAGATCATTGAAAGATATTTTAGAGTTTACCTGAGAAAAATTACTAATTTTTTTTATCATGTTTTATTATTAAAGGCCTTTGAGTAGAGTTTAATTACTGATATCGAAAACATAATATAAGATTTGATTTTCTAAACATGGTTAAAATATCTTTCTGCAATTCTTATTTGAAAAATGTACGGAAAAGAAATTCTGGTAAAATTATCGTACTGAATGTTAATGACATTTCTGTTAAAAAGAAAACCATAAATCTGGTAAATAAAACCTGAAATATACAATATTTTGGTTTTTAACGGTTTACCGGAAATTCCAGTTTTTAAAATTATAACCTTATTTCCACGCATTTAGCAACAACAAAAAAAGAAAAATACATTTAGCAAAATGATTTTATCCCATGCTCTACTCTTAGGTATCGAAATACCTACCAAATTTTACCATATTTGCCAAATTTTACCACATTTACTAAATTTTATCACGTATTATGAAACTATATTTTTATTGTGAATTTATCCAAAACCATTACCTAAGTGCTTTCGTAAATTTACCCAGCTCTTTAGTGTTCCCACTTAGCATTTTGTATTACAATAAAGCAAAGGTTTAGGTAACTAGGCTTTATTAAATTAAATTAAAAAAAGATAATTACGTATGACAAAATAAGGGTTAAAGAAATGCAGAATTCTATTATGGAATTTCATTTTATGTATTATCGAACAAAAGCAAGACAGTAAGTTTTTTTTTGTTATTAAACTCCCTGTAAATATGCGTTGTTTTATTTTAAGTTTAATATTAACAGGTGCAAAAGTATCTTCTACAGCTGATAGGTTGTTCAAAAGCTAAGTTTAACTCTATTGTTTAGTGTCTAATTGGTAAATTAAATACAAAACTGATCATTCCAGGTTTTGAAACGGCCATTATGCTATTTTGTTCTCTAAATTTATAAAATTTGTTTGAGAAGAACCAACTGTAAACCAACTCATGTTAAAGAGGTGAATCCATTTTTCTTAAAAGTAATTCCTTTCCTTTGTCACTCTTTTTTATGGTGCATTGATTAAAGCGAATTGATTTTTTTTTTCATTTTTAAGCTGGAAAATTTTACTTTTGAAATCGAATTCAAGGTTTAAGAAAATTTTGACACACAATTTTTTTTAAATAAAGAAATTAAAATTTCAAAACCAACTTGATATTAAAAAGTGCATCATAAATAGGGAAACATATAAAAAATGATAGAAAATCGATTTAGTATTTTCTGGGGAAAGGTGCATCTAAGTTTGGCATTTGTACCTGTTTCACAAAGTTTGGAGTAAAATATCCAAAAAGAAAGCTTTAAATTTCGACCAATATACTGTTAGATTTAGAATTTAATAAAGTTAATACAATCAATGTACCCTAAATATTTCTTAAAATATTAATAACTACCTTTAGGTTTTTACTTAAAATAAAAGAACTCATTTCTATATTTCTAAAACCATTTTCCTTCTATCTCAATTAAAGTAGAAGTTACAATTTAAGAAGAATATATCAAGTTCATATGGCAATAACTGTCTTTTTAGCTTTATATCTCATATAACGTGTTGATAACTTTTTTTTGCTTATTCCTTTGTTGTTAAAAGTGGTATCTTATAAACTGCGAATTATGATCTACGATCTAACTTGATATAACTGTTACTTTATAGTTTACAACCAAATTAATACAGTAATAAGAATAATTGTATTTTTCAACTTACATTGAATTGTAATATTAACTGTAAATTATTAAAATGATATGATTACCTGTAATGAATGGTCTATTTATTTCAAACACTATAGAGCTGAAAAAAAGTAAGAAGAGTCACAATTAAGTTTTTAAGGCAGTTTTTATCACCAGTTTTCACCACTTCCCATTAACCAATTTTTATTCTATTCTTCAAGCTTCTATGCCATAATTTCATGTTTTAGTATACATAAATCAAAGGCATACATGAAAAGTACTTCGAAATTTAGATTTAGTTGGTATTCGCGTGCCTAAAACTTAATTCGTACAAAGAGCTACAGAATTCTACCATTTCTAATCGGTAATTAACAATCAAAGTATAGTTAAATATTTTTAATATTTTATTGATAAATATTACCTTGGCATAAAATAAGGCTGATCCTTTTTTTTATAATTATTCATCAAACTGTCAATTTAGATAATTAGATAATTTTTCATGATTCACGTTGGAAAACTTACCTTTATCTTTCTTTTAAAAAAAATTCTATGAAACATATGAGATATAAATAGGACTTTAATCGTTTAACCTTATTATAAACAAAACGTTGGCTCATATGTTTGCATTTCAAAGTTGGTGATTCAAATAATACTAATGTTTTCATTGTTGTTTCTAAAGTTCAATGTATTAAGACATATTAAGTTTAGTGTGAATTCGAATAGCTCGGAGGAAGAGTTAGACTACCATGAACTTTCATTTCAACTTATACAGCACTGTCAGATATAACCAATGATTTGAGAGTAACTATAAAAATAATTGAATAAGAATTAGAATGGATGGGATATTATCCGATTGTTCTTCTAGGTTATGAATTAGATTGCAATTATTAAACACTTGACAACATCTACATCTTAATTTCTCAGATTCTTCGACATTTAATTTCGAAGTGTCAAAACAGAATAATTATTGAGCTATTATTCATAATAACACGTTATTTCAATACAACTATTCATGTATGTATATATTCATGTATTCATAATATGATTGATTTATTTATACATTAATATTGGTTTAATATGTTCGATTAAATGTTTAAAAAGTAAAGTAAGAAAGCGTTTGATCATTTTGAGTTTCTTGGATTCCTTAAAGATGCTCAATAATATAAAATTTTCAACAAATTTTGACATTCATATGCGAATCATACGAAAAATTATAAGAAAAAGGAACATCTAGATAAACTTTATAGCTCTGATGGTATAACTCTATAAGCTCGAATAGCATATGCATCATATGTTTAAAACCTCATATCTCTTTATGTAGCAACCTTTGTACAATGTTATTTTTTTCTTCTTCCTTTACATTCTAATTTTACCAACACTATTTTTAGGATTTCCGAACGGAAATAGAATTTTTGGCAGTTTATTTCTTCATCTGTGACCATTTTCTTTAATGTTATGCTATCTGAGCTCAATTTCATTTGGGAGAATTTAATGAATTTCAATTACTTTTATAAAAAGTAATTATGTTTAAAAATTATTATTTATAAAACAAATCTGTTTTAAATATTATGTTATATTAATTGGTAGATTGGTAAAACTCATGGAGGGATTGATGCAAAATTACATAATATGTTGTTTTTTTTTTAATTTAAAAATTTCTAATGTGGTATTTTTTGTATTTTTCCCTATAACTACATCAATTAGCCAGTTGATTTTAAACATTATTTCTTAAAAATAAAAATTGACTAATTTAAGAGTTAAATATTTTTATTTATTACTGAGGACGTTAGTTTAAACAAAAAAGTCAAGGAACAGAAACGTACATTCTCAAGATAAATATTTACGTTTTTTCGAAAGATTCGTGGTTTTGGTCCTCATAATATGATTACAATTTCAAAAATATTGTCTCAATTGAGTAAATATAGGAACAATATTTTCTAGAAAAATTTTGTTTATGTTTGTAGTGGCGTCGTAGTAACATATTGTTACTTCAGTCTTTGTACTCAACAGAGCGATCGGAAGTTTCAGTTGCAGAACATATATTTTACTTTTTGCGTATTTTACCTTTCTTCTTCTTCTTTTTTTTTCTTTTTTTTCATTTTAGATGTTGTATATTTCTACAGCTATTTAAGCGAATTAAAAAAAATTATCGAACATTCTAAGAATTGCTTTTCAAGGTGATTCTATGAAGAAAAAAAGTAAATTTTAATAATTACTGATTGACTTTCTTTTTTTTAAATTTATAATTGTTTGATTTGTAAGAAATGCAAATTTTACCTAGTTTTCAGCTATTTATTTAAAAAAAAGACAAAATCTGAAATTTTAACGATATTTGGTCAAATAGTTTTCGGAAAAAAAAATTACCACTTTTTAAATGTTCTTTTAAGAACTGTTGGATAGATTTTTGTGCATAAAACATTTCACCCCTTAAGATGATTATATGCATAACATATAGTATGGATGTCAAATAAAATTGCTTATATCATTAATTTTTAAATGAAACAAAGAAATTAACCGGTTTTGTTGGTTGAGTAATAACCAGATAATGTAATTAATTGCATAAAATTACAAGCATATTTATTTTACCTACCCAGCGTTTCAGTTTCACTATGTATGATCAGCGCAGGGATCTAGAGTTTAATGGATAACTTCAGATCTTCTTATGCCAAATTAGTCAAAATTGACCATACATTTAGTAATAATAAAACCTTTTGCAAAATTCAATTCCAGTTACGCGAATTTGCCAGAAATTCAAATAGGAAAATAAATTTCTGAGATTTTTAATTTTTATCAAAATAATTACGGTGAAATATTAAAATATATTAGCAGTTAAGTTTTTCGTTTTGTAGCACCATCTGTTGGAAAATGTTACTACTAAAACCAATATTGCTTGGATGAAAAAAATTATGATATCTCACATAAGTTTGCTGAAGGAATTATTTTTTAAATTTTGACTGGTTTCCAGTGATTAATTTTTTAAAACCGACAGTTTTTGTATTTGAGACATTACTAAAAATTATAAAAAAATTTATCAGCCTACGAACTGTTAAGAAAAAAAAGTTGCCAATTTCTGAATGCGCGTTAGCTAAAAAGTTTAATACTTATCAGTAATCGGAAAGAAAGATATGAAGCAAAAACATTTGCATTATATAAACATAAAGTGACATGAAATTAGTTTCATCATCACTAATATTTGTTCAAGAATATCCATTATACAGGGCTTTGAATGAAGTGTTTTAGTTGCAGTTTTCGATGCGTTTCGTTGATATGGACGTGTTTAAATGCGCAAAGCGTAAATTTGATATGTTAGCTACCGCCATGATTTACGAAACTTTCTTTTATCGCTTTTCGTGTCTTAATTGGATGTGTTTGCTATTGGATTTATTACTTTTGTCGTATCAAGAAAAGATTATAGTTACGTTTCTTGAATTTCTTTTAAAGATAGTCAATAAATTTCATCAACCCTGGTTGAAATATTTGAAAGGAAATAGATAAAGAGAAGGCATAAATTTTAAAATTGGTTGGCGGGACTGTTTTGTTAATTTTTTTTTCTAATTGTAGTTAAAACACCCCAAGCTTTGAAGCAAGAAACAACTTTAATATACGTAATAATACCTTATCATTCTTTTTATTTATTTATTTATTTTTGCAAAAAGAAAAACTATTTTTAATCTCTTAAAGTCTTATAAAATATCAAAACATGACTGCTAAGAGTGACAATATCAATTTTCAATATTTTAATATTTAAAATCACTGCTTTAATTATAATTACTTTTGATGCTATTTTTGGAGCCTAAATGGCTCAGTGTTTAAGACACTGAGCTGTCATTGTAAAGGAATGAGTTCTAGCCTGCCTGTGCATAGTCAGGGCAGTTGTTGTACTGCATTTTTTCTTCACATTACGATTATTTCATATTATACAGGATAAATTAAAAGTCACGCACGTGATAGTTAAACGATTCATAAACGTGCCAGTTTGAGGTTTTAAATGAAAATAAAGAATAATTTAGATTCGTTAAATAATTATTACTATTTTAGGCTGGAAGACAACCAACTTAAACTTCAAGTTTCACGGTACTTACTGGTATTACTGTTAATTTTGGGTGTTACAATAAAGGTTTGAATTGTAGTTCCTTTACCAAAATACTAAAGCGAATATATTTTACTAAATTAGAAAAATTTTGCAGAAAAAAGCAGTATTGATGTTAGGAATAACTGTTGTAGTGTTTTCAGCTCAATTATTTTTCTTTTACCTTTAGTCAGGATGAGCAGAAACTTCATTTCTCCTTTTTCAGCGCGAAGTTTTTGTCCATAATAGAGAGAGTATCGGCTCTTTTCCAGTCAGCTACAGATCAAGTTGTCTTGAATTGGTAAACTAATTTTGACACCATTAAGTGATTGGGTACTGATTTCGAGCAAAATAGTAATTCAATATGAATTGTCTTTGCTCCAATCAAAGCAATATGTCGCTAACTTGAAGCACTTCGCAAATGATGTTGTCAGCACTGGACCATCAATACTGATTAAAATATACATGAAACAATATAACAAAATAGCATTCAATTTACCAAGATTTAATCAGAATTCAGCTTCAGTATGACTATTAAACTTTGTTGTGTAAAACTTAAAACTAAGCCTGTAGCAACAATATCAAAATCCACCTTACTAAGGAAAAAATTCTTACACAGTGTGAGACGAAAATTGCCACCTGATTGAAAAAATGCTTAGTGAAGAGTACCAAAACATGTAAACTAACTACGTAGGAAGTAGTAATATAGCATCATAGGTGTTAGGAATGACTGTTGTGATGCTTGTTTTCTGCTCAATTACTTTTTTTTTCTTTTTGCCTTTAGTCAGGATGTGCAGAAACTTCATTCTAATCTTCTTTCAGCGAGAAGTTTTTGTCTTTAATTCGAGGAGTGCCACCACTTTTCATCTACTGATCCAGTTGTCTTCAATTGGTAAACTAATTGTGACACCGTTGAGTAATTGGGTACTGATTTCGGTTCAGAAAATTTTGGAAAATTCTGAATTCACCTGTCAGTAAAGTTTCCGAGTCAAATAGCAATTCAACATGAATAATCTTAGCTTCTAGCAAAACAGCATTTCGTTATCTTGAAAAATTTCACAAATGATGTCTTTAGCACTAGACCACCAATAGTGATTAAAATACACATGAAACAACATGCCATACCGTTTATCAAGATTTGATCAAAATTCAATAACTGTTTTACGAACAGTTAAACTTTGATGCGTAAAACTTTAAAACAAAGTCTGTAGCATTAATTTCTAAAATCATGGTTACTGAAAAAGAATTCTTACACAATCTTCCTATTAGGTTGAGACAATAGTTTTCATCTCATTGAAAAAATACTAAGAGAAAAATACTAGAGCATGTAAACTAACTAACTAGCAGTAGTACCATAAATTTTTTTTAAATCTTAAAATGGGGCAAAAGCGCTTCTGTCAAAGAAAAACTTATTTAATATGATTTTATGCTTCAAATACAAATATTATTCAATAATGAGTGACAACAAATAGTTACATAATTGTTTATCTTTCAAATAAATATACTTCTTCTTTTTCTACTAAAGCACTACAGTCTTATGATAGCCATGACCTTTTCAACCAGCTTTATCCATCTCTATCTATCCGAGGCTACTCTCCATCTACTAACTCCAGACTGCTTAGTAACTTTTTCACAACATCTAATCATGTAGTACGTGGTCTGCCTCTTTTCTTTTTTCCCTCTGTTTTGAGGAAAGTCATTTTTTTAACTGGGTTCCCGTTTTCATATCTATAAATCTGGCCAAGCCAACAGATCTACAGGACTTCTATAACTTTCAACTAGACCAAATATCTACATTTGTAGTTTAACTCAAGGGTTTTATCTTATATTTCCCATGTGTCGTTCCCTTTCATAGAATTTTTAAATTTGTTATATAACTCAAGGCTTTATCGCATATTTTCCACGTGTCATTCTATTTTACCGAATTCCTAAATTTGTTACGTAATTCAAGGTTTTATCGTATATTTTACATGCGTCAATCGCTTTTACTGCATCAAAAATTCTTCTCAAGATCATTTGTTCGCGTTTAAGTATATTTATTTTCTTCTGACTTATTCATTATCCAACACTCACTTGTCAGGTAGTCATATTAGTCTTTGTATAAAAAAAAAGTTGTATCTTTGTTTTTCCACTCAAGTACTGTGCAATAACATTAGGATTTAATAATACCCTTTTTGCTTAAAAAACTTATTGAAATTACATTTAAAATTATAGTTTATTGTTTATTTAAA
Source organism: Parasteatoda tepidariorum (assembly GCF_043381705.1). NCBI lineage: Eukaryota > Metazoa > Arthropoda > Arachnida > Araneae > Theridiidae > Parasteatoda > Parasteatoda tepidariorum. Next base: position 31,384,888 of record NC_092208.1, read on the forward strand.
TATAATTTTATATTTAGCATTTTATAAAAGAATAAAATGTGCTTTACGTCTTTTTTGATCGTATTTTCTAGTTTGTTAAGTTCAAAACTTTTTTTAAAAACTTATAATAAAAGTGGTAGAGATAGAGCCGGATAAAATTTTTAATGCTGCAATTAGGATAAATGCGTTTTTGCTTTAAATATTTATCTTTTAGAAAACGATATGAAATTGAACGTTCTACCTTCAGCCCACTGTATGAATATACTGTTTATAGACACGAATAAATAATTCAGATAAATGCGTTCTTAAAAAAATAGAATATTTGATAAAATAGTATTCTTTGACATTTGAATACCATTCAATTTTTAAATCATTCATTCATGCGTATTTTATAAAGCTTATTAGCACCTATGATCCACGATAAATGTAATTAATATATAATCTAATGCATCATAGCAGGTAAAATGTGATTGGTAATGGTAGTTTTAATGAATGTTTAATACATTTATTCAAATTAAAGCATAACTCCTTATCTTCTCGAATCATAGATCTCATTATTTTTATTTGACGGATGTAACAAAAAGACTTGACAGTATCTTAAGTAGATATCCTTAAACACATTAAGCGGGTATCATTTTCAAATCAAATCGAAGCTCACGGAAATGAAATAAACACCTGTTTTGCTTCGCACGAATCTTACTAACCACTTTCTCTAAACCACTCCCCCTTTATCAAAACTGAAAAGCTCCACACCCTTCTAAAAAAATGGAAAAGAAATCATCCGGAATACAACAAGAAGGCTGATGGAGTTGAAAAACGTTCTAAATGCTTCTGCCAGTGTGGTCATTCATCTATGTATGTTCGGGCGCCCTGGAACCTGTTCGCCATTTTTTTTTTCTTTTTCGGAATTTGGAATCCTCGATCTCTTTTTCTTGGTGATTAAAGAATAAAATCACGTCTTCGTCGCGCAAAAGTGAAACACGGGGGTGGATTTGTGACAATGATTCTCAACTTTGCCGTGTGTCTGAAGAAAGGAAAATGAATAAAATTCTAATAAGTTACTCTATCAATACAAGGTGTTCTTTGAATCTTTTGACTCCGAGAACATTTGTAATCTACAGAACCATAATGCATCACGGGTGTAGAACGTGAGTTGATTTGGATCTGTTTTTCTGGGAAATAAATGTTCTGAAGTTGGAATACATTTATTTTGAAGAAAAGTTCATCGTTTCGTGAAGTATTCACGCTTCTTTTTTTCTTTAAATGAGATATAAAGTCAGAATTAATGGGACAAAATTAAAATTAAGATTCTCACAAAGTAATTACTAATGCTGAAGTATATTACCTTCCGACAGTTGTTTAACAAATCCATGCATTATAAAGAAAGAAATACAATGGAAACTAGTGTTGAGACATTAGAGATTCAATTTAGATACACGTTTCATTTTATTTTATTTTAGAAGTCAAAAAGGCTTTATAAACATTGTACTTTTTTTTCCTACTTTTTTATTTTTAAATGAAGCGTTAATCTTGTGGTTGTTTATTACCGATTTCCACCTTTTCAAAAAGGTTTCTTTATCATTGAATATATTTACGAGGATCTCGCTGAAAATAGAAACAGGAACAGAAGATAAATCGGAACTGAAAATTATTAAATAAATATTAAAATTGAGACATATTTAGGTGTGAAGACAAATTAATTGAAATTCGGGCATCCTAAAATAGTTTTTAAAAGGAAAAAGAGGGCTGACGCTAGCTCACTATCACCTTTTACGTTTTCCACTGATTTTAAAGGTAAGCTGAGATAAACTATTTTATTGCATAGAATAAGTATATCAATGTGAAAGTATATTTTTTTAAAAGCAGTATTCTTGCTGTTGTTAATGAAATGTACCTTTAAATGTTCAATATCTTACTATAATGTGAGAAAGGACTACAAATTGCTGTCTGCGAAACAGAACTGACTCGCCAGTGTCACCAATCCGGATAACAATGGAATTAATTTTACCACTGTTTTCAAACATTTTTATCTCCAAAATATTTTTAGTTATACGACAGCACATTAAAACTGAAGCTAATATTAAAGGGCCTGAACACTATCACACTCTTTCCTAAACTATTTGAACCATATTTCCTGGATTATTTGCTACCCTCAAATTTTGAAACTCAAAAACCCGAATTCGTTGGGGGGGGGGGAGTAAATAAAATAAAAATTTCGTCTGCATAAACTAACAAGCATACTAGCAGAGTGTTCCCTTTTTTTATTTTTTTTTGCTCAATGTATATGGTTCTGAAGTTGCTCAACGGATAAGTGAATATATTTTTGCTGCTATTCGATTTCACAGAACAGTAACATTTTTAGATAAACATTTTAAATGTTTTAATGTTAAAGAGTTTATCGTAAATCATTGGTTTAAGCTATCAAGATACGCTGTAAAAAATTCTGGATCAAATTCCGCCAAAAAGTACCGGTTCTTAGGGTGCCGGTACTTTTTATCGTAATATGTTGCTGAAGAAAAATCGGATATACCGTAATTTTTACTGTAGTATTCACTGTAAAATCACTGAATCACTGAAATAAATATAACAGTAAAAATTTCGATATAATATTTTATAATAAAAATGGGTTTTGCGGATGATGTACCTACAGTGCCGGTACTGTTTGCCGCATTTCGATCCGGAAAGCTTTATAGTGTAGTTTAGAAACGAATTACAAGATAATATTTATAAAATATATAAACTACTATAATAGCATTAAGAATATGTAGCTATAAACATTTAAAGTGTTTGTATCAGTAATTAGACTATTAGAAGTTTTCGAGATTGTTGTACCAAATAATATGGTTCAAATTTGCTGCAACCAAAATTTGGTGTAAAATTGAACGTTATAGTACATGTTAATGTGGTCAAAGTATAAATATTAAGGTTCACGTTCAACTGATGTTTTTAAAGCAAAGCACAAATGAACAAGTTCGAAAGATCTATAACTATCTCGGAAAACAGAAAAGTATCTTAGTATCTTGACATAGAGATTGATAGCAATTGAACCAAATTGGCCTTCTACTTCTTTGTTTCTACATCTATTTACTTCCAGTACAGCGTAAACCTTTTTTTGGGGGAGACGTTTGAACCAGTTTTTCTTAATTCTAATAAGAATAAACTGAGAATGAAAGAAAGAAGAAACCATTGACGGTATGTGTACCATTAACAGTATTCGTACCATCAATTGGAAACAATAGTTTTGGAACCGACGTAAAATGACTTTCGTTTACAACAACCCTATACTCAAAGTATTAAACCTTTTTATAAGAGACAGCTGCAAATACTCATTTTTTACCGATTTACTTGAAGGACTTTCTAACATAAAGTGAATGCTGATGCATATATGCGTTTAAAATACTACTCAAAATACTATCATTTCAATGGATCATTTTAGAACGTTATATTAAATATCATTATATCAAAAAAACAAGTGTTACTTGTTTTAGTGAAGCAATCTAAGTGTAAAAGGCGGTGTTAAAAGATTAGTATCTTAAAAAATGATACGACTCATAGAAATGCCCTACTTCTTGTGCTTATTAAGTTATTTTCGTTAATTGTTAAGGTGACTTTCTTACTTCTGTCTATCCATTAAAAGAAGGGGCCCAAAGTGGGGATGAATCTTTGAACTGTAATTACCGTTGATAGATGCGATAAATGTTAAAGCGGAAATTTTTTTTTCTTAAAGGATACCGCTAGCCCTGAAGCCTCGTCAATTTTTACGAAATAATAAACGTCAGCTACCTGACAAATTTTGGGCTCGAAACTCACTCCTACGGATGATGATGTGAAATTGTAAGTCACATGATGTGAAATTGTAAGAAAAACATGAAGGAATTATAATTTAAGAGAACGTTTGTGAAAAAATCCTTCTTTTTAATTAGTAGTTTTCAATTAAGAAATATAAAATGAAGTTTATATAGATAATATTTTCTGTGGTTGGTATTACCTCATCTTTTTTTAAAAAAAAAATAAAAAAAAAGAGTTTTTGGGATTTGAAGTGTTGATTTGTACGAGGAGAAAAAAAGTATGATCAAAATTACTAGAATATGGTTAAATTTACAGTGTTTCTGGGTCTATAAGCTCGGTAGTCATTACCGCAGCGCTTTGGTAATGATTTGGGTTAAATTAACTATTATGTATATTGGTATAATATGTGATAAAATTTGGTAAATGTAGCAAAATTTGCTAATTTTAGCATGAATTTTTGAAGCATGGCATGAAAACCATTTATTCGGTTAAGTTTACCTTGCAGTTTTTAATTTTTTACTAAAGATTTGGTAATTGTTTTGAAAACTAAAGTAATTGGCAAACCGTTGTTATATGAATGAGAAAATTACCAAATGAATGGTTTATAAATACCATATGTTTTGATTTTAATAACCAGAATTGTGATGTTTTTCTCAGAAATGTCATTACCATATTGTACGGTAAGTTTACTAGATTTTTTTTCTGTGTAATTTTAATATTTTTCTTTCTGTTAGTTAAAATGAGGAACAAATACTTTACAGTTTAAAAAATAGTGGAAAGTGAGAGTAAATTCTGTATTTAATTAAATATTAAATGTAAAAAGTAAGCATTTTTAAATGACAGGTCTTTAAATTAATACAAAATTATATTTGTTTTGAAATCTTAGTAAATTTTTTCAGAAGGTGAGAGTTGTTACCTCGATTCTTTTATGCATATGCAGAATTTTAAATTGGGCATGAAAGCCATTTATGCATTCACTTTGTTTATATTCATATATTTATTTGGGATGGCTATGGTCATATGCAGCTTGCATTTGTCATGGTTTGAAGCCCCTCTATGTCTGATGGGCTTGTATTTTGCTTCATATAATCTATGCAGAATTGAGTAAAAAATTATTCAATTGAATCAATAATTTTTATTGTGTAAATAATTGTTTAACAGCTTTACATTTACGCGTTAAGTATTAAAGGATTCAACTGATTCCGCAGATTATTGGTTCAAATGACAATTATTCTGATAAATAGTTTTTCCTCACATCTCTTGAAACGAAGGAAAAAATAATCTTAACACTTAAATATGTATCTCAAACTATTGCCTTTCAAAGTTGAATTATTTTCTACAACATTTCCTTCTTGCAACTTAACCAGTTATTCTCCATGAAAACTTTGCCTGACTTGAAGCTTTAAAATTACCAAAGAGGTTTAGATGTAGAATAGGGGGTTCTTTGGTTTTTCAATGATTTTCGTTCAAGCTTGCAGATACCCCATTTCGGGTAACCGTGATATTCTTTGCTGTCCTTATTTTCAGTGACATCACCTTCAGGTTATCATATCATTTGTTTACCGTTTTGTCATTGGTTCTTGTGTCACATATATATTGGTTGATTTTCAAACTGAAAATTTAAGAGAGGGTCCCCGTTTGTAAATCATTACCAAAAAAATTCGACCAAGCATTAGCAAAAAGAAATTTTTTTTTAAATAAATATTATAATACGGGTAATAGAGTTTTGATAAATAAAATAAAAGCAAGTAATTATAACGCTAGTTATTGTTTGGTTATAACCAAAAACTAGGACCATTTACATAAAATTATGTATAAAAAATAGGAATTCATATAAAATAGTAAAATGGATGTCAAAATCAGAGCAGGATAAACACACACTTCATTGCGTGTGTTTACACAATGACATCTGTAACATAGACAGAATGCAATGCAATTATTGCATTGTATTGCTATTGCTGCTTTTGCCATTTAAAAATGACAGTAGTAATAATAACAATGTCCTTTTTAATTACTCCTGGTCATAATATTTAACTTATTGTTAGATTATAGTTATCATTGCTTTTTAAGCTTTCTTGGAAAATTCAAATCGCTGTAGAAAATCCAACCGCATGCAACATAGAAAAATTTATAATAATTTATGTATTCAATATTTTTCACTTATAAAAAAATAATAATGAATGGTAAAAATCCTATTCTTCAATAATATGATAATACAATAAGAATATGTTTGCAAATTTGCATAGATATAATTCAAGTAGTGAGAAATATCTAGAGCAAAGACCTTGGGAGCTCGCTAATAAAGGCATGAAATTGTCAATTTAATTTTTTTCTTAACCCATTGAGTAATAAAACTAGTAATTTAAATTTCCATAATTACCTTTGTATTCTTCAATTTTTTATAGTTTAATTGCAAATGATTGACTAATAGTTTTAAACATAGATTGGAAAAGCTTAAAATTATTAAGCTAGAAAAGTACTGAGGCAATATTTCCATCTATATTGAATGTAATTACATGTTTTCCATCAATAAATCTGGAGGCTATATTTTAGTTAGATTATAGATATTAGCGTTTTCAAACTTACCCAAGACAATTCAAATTCTTATTAAATACCAAATGCAGACATATGACTTCGCACCTTTCGACTAGTGTGCTGTTTTTAATGGCATACATTATAATATTTGATGACTTATTTATCGAGTATAATACACTGATTTGCATCGAGTTACTTTTCAGCCCCTATTCAGCCAAGAATTCTCTCAGCTAAGTTAGCATTTAAACATTACCGAGGCTACAGCAGCCTGTTTACAGTTTTCTTTCTAATGGTTTTGCCATACAACTCTTTTTAGCGCTACATTTGGCGACTTTTTGAAATTAAAAATAATTCATGTTGGATATATTTTAACACTTTTTGGTAAATAATTGTCAACTATAAATCACTACTCAGTACTTACATTTATTCTGATTCACAGGAAACTACACGCTTGATAGTTTTTCAAATAAATGAAGAGTATATTTATAAGTACACTGTAAAAACTTTACGGAGCAAATTACGGTTAAGTGTACCAGCACTCAGGTTGCCGGTACTCTTTACAGTTAAATCCATTTTTACGGGTTACAGAACAAAAAATCTGATATACAGTAATTTTTACAGTAAAAATTACTGTAAAATCACTGAATCTCTAGTTAAATAAATATTACTGTAAAAATTACAATCCGTTTTTACCGTAAAAATTACAATCCGTTTTTACTGTAAAAATTAAAATTTTATGGTAAAAATGGATTTTACAGTAAACTAGATTTTATGGATGACCACTCTAAGTGCTGGTACTTTATACCGTGATTTGATTTGGAATTTATTACAGTGTAGCTTGAGCAAATTTGTTTCAGTATCATCGTAGCTTGAAAACCTAAGTAATCAAATATATGACGAAAATACTTCATCAATTTGAAATCTTATCGTAGTTGATTGAGCGAGATAGTTAACTAAAATGACAAAACTAAGATGAAGACTAGACGATCGAAAATAAAGTGATGAATCAAGACAGCCGAACTGTATGATGATAAAGGAGTTGGCCTCGTAGCAGGCAGATCCCGGGTTCAATTCCTGCTGGGGGCATGGGGCGTGATAAAGTATTTCTTTACTTTTGACAAAATTCGCTTCCTGATGAAATGACAAAATGTTCACTCTGAGCATAACAGAGAAAATTCATTTAAATTTCCCAAAAAACAGAGAAAGTGTCGTGAAATTTGAATATCTATTTTCTACAGTGCATACAAATAGTTATTTAGCGTATACAAATTTTTAAAAAGTTATAAAGTATGTAACTTTCAATGACAAAATAAAAAATTTATACAAAATTACGCAAATAGTACTTGAGAAATCAAAATCTAAAACTATGACTTTTTTGAAGCTTTATAACTCAAAAAACTATTTGACCGATTTCATTCAAATTTTGTGTTTTATTTTTTTTTTTAAAGAATTATACAATTTAAAATGGCATAAAAATCTTGTATACCATTATAAAATTCAATCATGATAAAATAATTAAAAAAAATTACTTGGAATCTTAGGAAATTCTTTACGTGGAATCTTAAAAATGAATTTTATTGATGCGCTATATTTCGACTGCTCTCCTGCCTAAAATACTGAGGCCAAACTTTTAAATTTCGGATTGCCCACTCCCATAAATAGATAGTCCGAAATACAAATCTTTCAAAAAAATAAATAAATAATAAGAGTTGTTTACTCAGAAAAAGTAAATTTTTTGTGTCAGATTGATTAGGTATCGTGTTTAATAGTTAGCATTTATTAATAAATACTATTGAACTATAACTAATTAATACTTTTTAACAATTAAGATAGATTTAAGTACACTGTAAAAATTATGGTAAAAAGTACTGGCACTCAGAGTACCGATACTTTTAACCTTAACCCCTTAACGATCGGTTAATTTTCAAGAAAACGGTCATAAAAGTGCCAATTTTTCCAAGTACACGTATTTGATTAGTGCTGTCATCTAGTTTAAAATAAACTAACTATCTACAATTACCTTAAAAATATCCTGGTACTGTCATCTGGTGTGAAAAATGAGAAATAAAATGTTTTCCGGGGGAAAAAATTAATTAGTTTTATTCTTATTGGCGCGTTATAAGACACTCCAGCTCGGAAATTTCACGGGAGCGAAAAATAGAGGGCGAAACCTCACCCCGTCATTTTCACAGGAGCGAGAAGGAAGGGGTTAAATTTTCATGGAACGAAATATCTGATATACCGTAATTTTTACTGTAATATTTACGGTAACAAAACCACTGAATCACTCTCAATAAATAGATGTTACTGAAAAGATTATGGTATAATGTCTTACGGTGAAAATGAATTTTACAGAAAAATGGATTTTGCGAATACTTCATTCAGGGTGCCAGTACTTTCAACTATAATTTGATCCGGAATTTTTTTCCAATGTACCTAAATTATTTGAAAATATGATTATTGTAACAAAGGTTGTTTAGGGTGATATATAGTTAGCTGTACATTAAGCTATAGTCATAGTATTGTTGAATGAACAGCTTTTTTGAAAATTTAAAATTATTATTTCTTGCTTTTTATTTCATTATTTAGAAAAATAGCTATTTCCCCATTCTTATTATTATATTTCACATCACAAGCTATAACAGAAATCATGAGATCCTGGTCGTACACTGCATTTAACTTCGGATTTCAAAATAAGTCAGTTTAAGATATGTTCAAGTTTGAATTTTCTCGAGAACTGGGTTATTAATTGCACAAAATAATATGCATTAAATTTTAACACATTTTTTAAAAAAAATTTCGATGTTATTAAAGTTTTCACTATTTTTTGTATCAAACTACATCGCAAATTAATAAAAAAATTGACCAGCTTGTTTACATCGTTGAAGACAAACAAAGAGGGAAGGAGAGAATATAAATTAACTATTCTTGACTATCACTCCTTCTCAAATCAGATTTTAAGAGTTATTTACGCAATCTTTTTTTAAAATCGTGTTAACCGGTTTTCAGGACCATTATCAAATTATTGCGATCACACAACTGAAAGATAACATCTTGGTTTTCAAATTTATGAACAATGAAAGTGACTTACTTTAAGCTTATAAATATGCGTATAAAAGGTAATAAATACTTTGAACAGACTTCTTTATTTAAATTTTCATAAAAAGTGAAATGAATCACATTCGAGAAAATAGTAAATTAGAATATTTTACTTTTACTGGGGGTTATTTTAATTCATTGACTTTTATTTTACTAGTTTGACTTCAAAACCAGTTTGATTAACATTTTTTACAAATATATATATAATTATATTCCTTTTTTAATTTGAATTTGAGTTTTTTGTTATAAATTTTTTGTTTAACTGGTTTTAGTGAATTTTTTTACAAAATAGCTCTTTTTCTTTCTTTTAACTCTTTTAATTGTTTATTTTTCGTAGTACCTAATCAGCGTAATTTTATTTTGCAAAAAATATTTTCATGACAGTATACGTATAAAAACTGAAATAAATTAAGGAAAAATCAATTTAAATATTTTTTTAAAAAGAAGAAACCCCTTTTAAGAAGTAAGTGTCTCCCAGTAAGCAAGGCACGTGCAGTAAATAATAATATGAGATAACGAACCCATATTTTATTCCGTTCAAGAAATTGCCTAAGTACGAAAATCCCATTTTTAAGATCGGGCGAAGTTGATGAGTAACAGAGGAAATAATTATCATATATTGTTTTGTTCAGAAACTTTTCAGAAACCCAAAATCATATTTTGAAATTTGACTAATAATAAAGAATAGGAAAAATTAACTTATAATAGATAAAATTATTGTTTGATATAGGTATATTCCAAAATGCAAGAATCTTGCTTTTTGTTTAATTTAAAAATTGTTTTTTTCCACTTTTTTATTTGTTTAAATAGTTAAAAAATTAACTTATTAAAACGAAAATAATTGTTTGGTACAAGAACCTATCGGGAACCCTAAACTATATATTAAAAACTTAGAAAAGTTGACTAACAATGAAGGAAACTATGTTTAATCCAGAAACTTTTCAGAATACCCAAAAAATATATATATATATATATCTTATTTTGAAAATTTGGATAAGAGGGCAAATATAGTGGAAACGTTTTTTCTTATATTGCACGGATTAGAAATAGTCAAGGAACAAAAAATCACATTTTAAGAACACTTAAAGTTTGCACATTATGAAGGAAACCATAGTCGAATGTGAATAAAACAACTTTCAGTTCTCCTAAAACCTTACTTTTAAAAAAACGTAATGTTGTTTTCGTTCATGTAATCATCCGTTTGCTCCTTTTACTAAAATTTAACTTTCATAATAAACGTTTTTGTCTTTCTATAAAAATATTTTAAAACAAATAAATCCTGATCTGGAAACGTAGTAATGATTCACGAACTTATAATAAAACAACAAACCTCAAAACAATCACGATAAACTGTTTTAAAATTGCTTTTTATCAATCAACTGTTGATTAAGTGCTTTTAACTAATGTTATGATCTACTTAGTTAAAAGCATTTTAAACATTCCTTTAAAAGGAGCTTTGTTCTAAACTTCTAGTCCCAAATATTTGTTCTTTTATTCAAGCAAAATCAGAATTTGTCTGCACAGTATTAATCTGCATTTAGGTTCGTTATTAGTTGACTAAAAAAAAACCAGCCCTTATTAACCTTTTACGTGTCACAACACAAACAGCAACATTAACTTGTAGTTGAAGGATTGTCCATATGAATTCAGTATTAGCTCCAAAAATGAGGCAGACTTTTTGAGCACGCAAGTTAAATTCTTCTTGTGTTATGACAAAAGTGTTCTTTATAAACAAAATGTTAACAATAATTTAAAAGTTTAGGGTTTTTTATAACACATACACGAAACGCCACTACATTAATTTTTAGGACACTTAGTATAAACTCACATTGCATATTCTATGGACATAAAACTACGATATAACAAAATAAACAATTTTTATTGTCTCTGTTTATCTTAACGTAACTTAGCCATCAACAACTAAAAAGAAACAGAAGTCTGTAAACTACGATGTGATTCATTATTATTCTGGTCAGGTAAAAGGTGCATCCTTAAACAAAGCTAATTATTTTAAATGCATAAACGAATATAACTTGACGGTTATACGGTCTGTTTATTGTATTTAGTTTGAGGATAACCTTTTTAAGGATTACGTTCGAAAACTACTTTGTTTCAGTATCAAAATACAATTTTATGTTTGGAACGTCTTGTAAAGACGAAAAATTTACAGATTTCCATGCTTTTAATTTTTAAAAATCTGTTAGGAATATGGATATTTCGTGAACTTTAAAGGACTTGTTCCAAAGATGTTCATGTAGCTTTACGCAACTACGGAAATACTTTTAAAAATGTGATTTTAATTTTGCATGAAAAAACAAATAGTCCTCAACTTTGATTTAGCTTTACGCAACTACTGAATCGCTTTTGAAAATACGATTTCAATTTTGTATAATGCGCGTTTAAAAAACTTAAGAACATAGAAGACAAACATGCTAAGAAAAGCCATAAGTGTTGTATCCTATCTTATTTTTGCTACTATAGAAAATTGATGTAGTTTTGTGCATTCATTACAAAAAAAATCTGTTTGAATTATTTTATACTTTAATATGTTTTGAATCATTTTTATTAAATTTTCTCTTATAAATTGATGGTAGATATTTATTTATTTCGGCAGAATCTTTGCATACTATATATGTATATATATATATATATATTATTANNCTATGCTATATATATATATATATATATATATATATTGTAATTTTACTTCAAAAGAACCTTTTATCACCTCAAAAGTGGTTTTTAACAGTTTATCCACTGTAATAAAATTAAATTTAAAAAAGTTTATAACTAAAAAAAATGTAGTTTAAAATTATTTACTAGAAACACATAGCATAACTTTATTGCTGTAAAGTTTTGAGGAAAAATCTATAGAATTTCTAATTATTATCAGGCACTTTTTTTTTCTCTTCCTAATAAAACAACCTTTTAATTTTCAATTTTTTTGAATGGTATTGTTTCACAAATTATACTCTATCCTCGCAAATTTGTTAAATACAACTAACTAACAAGAAAACGAAAATTTAGCTGAATTTTCAAGATGGCGAGATTGGAACCTTCTCAAATATGGAAATTTAATAGAGCAGACAATACTTATACTTATTAAAATCAGACACAAAATGTGCTTTATTTGAATTAACATATCTTTTATTCCAAAATCATTACTAAAGCACTTCGGTAAAAATTAATTCGGTAAAGATTTTTGGTGCTCCCGAGAGCCAGAAACACAGTAAATTTTACCATATTATAGTTTTTTAAACCATTCCTTTTTTAACAGGGTAACATTTAGGGAACTAAATTTTCGTCCGCCCTCCTTCTTAAACAGATACCATATTTTCCAGATTGTGGCTAATGTCCGATGCTTTTTTGAGGGTCAAGTAGCCATATACATCAGAAAAATACGAGACAGATTTATTCAGAGAAAACACGTTTTCATATCTGATTTCGTAATTTAAAATGTCACCTATACAAGAAAAATAGCATATTTAAAGTTATCTCGTTGATCCATTAAGATTTCATTTTAGTACGTGATAATTCCGATCATTAAATCAAATCTTGCTAAGGTGTGTCACTCGTTTTTAAAGTTGCGCGTCTATTGGTTCACTTTTTTTTTCTTCTTTTATCTTATTCTCTTGTTCAATCCATTGCTTAAATTGCAGATTGCAAAATTTCTAATCTTTTAAATGTTACATATCTGCTAATCGGATTATAACTTTTGAAAACTGAGTTTTTTTTTATTACACTCTGAAATATAAACTCTCGAAACATATTTCGACAGGGTGAAATATTCTTCATAATTTGAACGGAACTTGAAAGAGTGTTTTGAATTAATTTTGTGGTAAAAATTATCTTATTTTAAAATCAAGAATTCATTTACAATGTGACAGTAAGACAACCAATTTAACTCAATCGTTCTCTATAAGCGCTCTCTATTAAATTATAGTATATTAAATAATGTTCTTAATTGAAAATGATCAGTAGTTACAGTAGCTGAAAAAAATTAAATGATTTCGTTAATTCAAGGATGATGGCCTATTCCTAAATTATTTGTACTGCTCTTTTCCTCTTTCCTTAGACTACGTTTATAAACTTATTACAAAGCATTTATTCGCGGAATGTATGAAAATTACGATGAAAAAAATTAACAGTCATACAACTTGCTTGTTTGCTGAACTAAGACTAAGGTGTAACCCTGATATTTCACTGTACGCTGCAAAAAATTCCGGAAATTAAGGTATAAAATACTTTGGTTGCATCATCCGAAAAATTCATCTTTACACTGTAAATTATTATACCGTAATTTTTACTTAATTAGAGTGATTTTATGGTCATTATTGCTGTAAAAATTTCAGTATATCAGATTTTTTGTTCCATAACGTGTTCCGATAAAAATAGATCTTTCGGTGCTTTTTACCATAATTTAATCCGGCATTTTTTATAGTGAATAAAATGTTTTCTTCATACACATGAGCCATTAAGTAGCTCATTGCGAAAATAACTGATTCTGCATTGACGTTAATAGCGTAGAGCAATATTTTTCTTATCCTTTTCTATGTTGAAGTAGCAAGAAATATGTTAGCTTAAACTAATTGTATTTAATAGATACATGTTAACAGCGCTTTGAGCGTTTTTTGAATATTATCCAGATGTTAAAACATTTTAACAGTTTGAAGTGAATTATTATGAGCCTGCCATTTTAGAGATATTATTTATTTATTTACACTATTTATTTATAACCTTTCCTCAAGTTTAGTCCACATTTTTCACGCCAAAACATTTTCTGAAAGTCGTCAAGTCGTGTAAGGTTTTGTTAAGGAAAAGCTGATGATTTGCAGATTGTAAACAACTTAGTAATAATTAGCATTTCTAATTTTGAAGTAATTTAATATTTCCCAACATGATTTTTAAGTCTTAAAATTTGAGTTGTTTTGTCTACACTGCAATATCTCATAAGTTCTCTAAAGTAGTTGTAAAGAGTAGTTGTAAATTGTGTATTTTTTATAAATTTTACACAGTTATTGTATATTGTCTATAGATTTTAATAACTTTTTGTTGCTTGATTTTGATTTAATTTTTAAGTTCGATTTTGATTCAACTTTTGGCATAATTCAATTTCATTTTTGGCATTGATTTTTATTCTATTTTGGCTTTGATTTTTATTCAATATTGGTCTTGATTTTAATTCTCTTTCGTTTTGATTTTTATTAAAGTTTATATTTTTATTCTCATTACATTTTATCTTTTATTTTTAATACATTTTGCTTTTGCTTACGTTTAAAGTTTCGCTTTTCATTTTAGCTTTATGAATGTTTTTCAAATAATTACAGTATAATCGTCAATTAGAACTGTAATTATTAACGATTTTTCTGCTGATTATGATTTTAATGAACTTTCATAAATTGTGATAATTATTTTTAGGCCTAACATATTTTGAAATTGATTATATATTGAAGCTATTGTTATCAGCTAAGAAGAAAATTAGCAAAGATATTTTTCTTTGATTTCATATAAATTATCAAAACATATAACTGATAACATAAACTTATTTCTAATTTAAGATTTAGTAAAATAACTTTGCATAAGTCTTTAATGTTAAGTTATTACGATTCCTATCATTTAATGCAATAGATGAACGAGATAAAATTTTCACCTGCCATTTTTTTTATTGAATCACGATTCAATTTCATCTAACAAATCGATCATCGATTTCATCTAGTGCCGTGCATATTAAGCTTACACGCAACTTACAAGATAGTTCTGAATTGTTTATCTTTAGGAATCGTGTATTGGGTCTCGTGCTGTTTGCCTTTATTACCACTTCATCAAATTAAACAAATTAAGCTTCCAGGGTTAATATTTTGTTCTTTCATGCTTGTTTAAAGATCGGGATCAAATGTAAAAATTTACTTAAATGTTGGGTAATTTAAATTTCATATCTACAATATTTTATTAATTTATTGTTAATTTATCATTAATTTGTATCAAAAATTTTATTCTGCATTTATAATTCACTTTTTTGGGAGGGCTCAAAACTAAATCGAAATATTGATTCTTTTATTAAAGTGAAAAAAATGAATTTGCATACCGTTGTAAAAATAGAGTGATTAACTTTTTTATTTGCCTTCAATATGATTAGCTTTACCTTCATTAGTTCATTTACCTTCATTTTACCTTAAATTTCACAAAGCATGCATTATTTTGTGATTTCATGATAGATAAAGGCTCCTAAAGCTTGTATTACTCATTTTAAAAACCTTAACTTCTGATATAGCGGAATATATTATGCTTCAATATAAATTTTTTTAATTGAAATCAATTAAAAATATCCATAATTAATTTCATAATTACTAGTGATTCAAAAATGTGTAAAAATGAAACTAAGGATTAAATTAATTTCATAATTACTAGTGTTTCAAAAATGTGTAAAAATGAACCGTTTTTCAAAAAAATTTTAATTGAGAAAAAAATTAAGTAAAATTATTGTACTGAATTGCAATGACATTTCTAGTGGAATAAGAAAAAAATATATAATTTTGGTTATAAAACCAAACTATTCGGTATTAAATCATTCATTTAATAATTTTTTGATATGGTAATGGTTTACCGAAAATGCTGGTTCACAAAATTATAGTTTTTTTCACCACACATTAAGTAAGAAATACAAAACAGTAAGAAATAAAAAAGTAAGTTTAGCCTAATAAATGGTTTTTATGCGGTGCTTTAAGGTATCATGATAAAATAAAGAAATTCTACCATATTTATCAAATTTATCACATAATATATCTAATATTTTATTGTTGATTTTACCAAAATCATTGGCAAAGCACTTCGGTAAAAATTACCAAGATCTTTGGTGTTCCCATAGAGCCAGAAAAATAGTTAATTCCACCATATTCATTTAATTTTGATCATAGTTTTTTCTCAGTGTGAATAAAAATTAAGGTAAAAATACTAACATATATTGATTCTAAGCCTCGTGCTTTTTTTTTTTGAAATCTATTTAGGGATACATCATTTTGAAGTAGCAAAAACATGAAAAAAATAATTTAATTCGGATAAAAAAAACACATAAATTTCCACCATTAGAATGATAATTAATTATTTTTAAGTAATAAAGGAAGCTCATTATTTTGCAGGTTTTCTGTTCCAAACCTCTTATACTGGTGTTTAACATAATTTACCGTACCATATAGAAGTTAGTTTTATCGCACTATCTGCTGGCAAAATTAGTTTCAATTTTATCAACAGACGGTGATAAGAGGAAAAAATGATTAAATAATGCTTTCAGCTGCATGTTAGACCATTCAAAATAAAATATTCACACGATAGTCTATCACTGCTGTCAGTGACAGTCTTTGAAACATTGTTTAATAGTTTTTCTCAGTTATCATCACTATCCGTGAACAAACTTTGTTACTAATCTTGAAACTTGGAAAAAACAAATTAACATGTTCTTAACAGCAAACCTTCTAGTTCCATCTCCTTCCGTATTTATTCAATTGCGTGCTTGCAACTCGAGAAGAAGAAGATCACTGATACAGAATCACGTGGCCTCAGCACGAGCAGATCATTTAAAAACAAGATTGCGTGTTAAAGTCGAGTTAAGTTTCTCCACATAAGTTAGAGTGCTAATTAATGTAAAGTTAATTAAATACAATGTCGTATCTCACTTTTTAATTTCTTAAAATATAATTATTTCTTTTTTACTTCTTTTGCTTCATTATTATCCTCATTTGTTAATGTATTTTATTGTAATTCTATGTGTATCTATTTTTGTTTTGTGTACCTGGCAGCTTCGATGCATAATTAGTTTGTTTATGTTCTATATGGCTTTGTGTCTATCTTTGCCTTAAGTAAGAAATATCTAATGAAAGAATCTCTGTGAAGGAATATAGAATGTGTCACTTAAGAGAATTGATACTTGATAGGTTTGGCTTAATCTAAATAGAATGAAAAAAGAAGTTCATAAAGTAAACAAATGCCACATTTCTACAACCATTGATGATAGAGATACCAACACTACGTTTTTTGCAGGTATCTCATTGATGTTTCAAATCGTCAATCAATTTTAAGACATATGATATACCAAGCGCAAGAAATTAGCTATTGAACAATATTATCTTTTCCAGCTATTTTCATACATTTGTATGAATCTTTCTCAAATTAGCAACATAACAATTACATACACCACTTCGATCTCCTCCGGCCGGTGTAGTAAAATGGTGACTGATGCACGTTAAATCTGTCGAGTCATAAAGTCCTCTATTATCCCATACAAACATACAACAAATCATACCTCTAGAGGTATTGATCCAGGAGTTTCCTTGTCTTCTGGATTGGGTTCAAAATTACAAGGCTACGGAGTTGAACATTAATAGTCGTAAACCCAAAATTTGGTCTACTGTTCAACGACAGTTATAAAATAAAAATAAAATTTCATACAACAGCCTTGAAAAAAATACATGACAAAACATGTTTTAGGACAATTGGCGTTTCATTTGCTTCGTGTAAAAATTAATTCTTATAAATCCTTTGTAAGCTGGTCTGCTTTTGTATTTAATTCAGTTTCAATAAAATCCCAAATGAGCTTAATCGCTAGTTCTTGACGAACTTCGTGATTAGAAAGGTGGAGTTCTGTTTCTAAATCACGACTTCTTTTGTTTTTGTTAGAATCGTGCAGCTACTGTTCGAATTTTTCGATTTCGAAAATCACGGCCAACACGACTGGTCGTAGTGAATTTCCCCTGTACTCTTAACAGAGTAATTTTTTTTTCGATGTTTTCTTTTTGAATAACTGAGTTATATGTTGGTAATGTTTAACTATTAAGAGTGAAATAAAAATATGACGTCATCATTTTATTATCCTGTTTCTTTTTTTTTTCCTTCCTTTTATTAAAAAAATGGGCTTACTTACTGTTTTAAAGTTTGAATAGTGTGCCATTTTCTTTTACTTTCAATTTGTTTCACGTTCTAAAAATTGAAGTTAAAAATGTCTGGAGAAAACTATAAAAAAAACTGTGTTATAAATTTTTTATGAAAACTTGACATCGATTTAAAAAAACATTAGATATCTATTAGCAATAAAATTTATCACGCATTTGTCATTACTGATTTATAAATACTACCAGAATCTCTTAACTCAATATTTCTTTTGAAAAAATTTATGCGTAGTACTATTCTGTAATCAGCATTTTCTGAATCGCAATTTAATATTTTACTATTAATGAAATGAATGCTTGAAAAATATCTTTGCTTTGTATAATTTACCTTAAATTATTTTTTTTAAACATCCTAATCAGTATTTTTGCTAGTTAAACAAAAGAAAAAGCATATTTTTAGGAATCTAAAAATTTACAAATATACTAAAAATATACATTAAACTTTCGACACAAGACTACCAACTGCATTATTTAATTTCGTTAAATATTTGTAAAAAAAAATTTCAATTTCTGTTAGATTAAACAGTATTTTATACACCCTGAAAAAATTTACGGCATAATGACCGTGATGTAAAATAAAAAGAAAATCCAGTTCAAAGAAAAAAACTCATAATATTTGTTAATAAAAACAAAATAAATGTTATTTAACATTAATTTGGTAAATTTTTCTTCATATGCTAACGGTTTAAAAGAAATACTGGTTTCTAAAATCATAGTTCTCATTATCACACATTTAGTAAAAAATACAAAACTGAAAAGTAAATTCATGAATAAATAGGTTTTATGCCATGCTCTAAGGTATCATGATAAAATTACTACATTTACCAAATTTTATCGCATATTACAGAAACCATATTTTATTGTTAGTTTTACCAAAATGATTCGGTAAAAATTATCGAGATTTTTGTGTTTCCATTACAGGGACATGGTAATTTTTACCAGGGATATGGTAATTTAATTTTAATTTTGAGTTGACGAGAGCAACGAAAAGGGGGGTGGAAGTTCAAGTCCCATTACATTATTTCTATATTGTATTGAAACGGAACAAACTATCCCGTCGAAACTTGTCTCTCCCTATTATAGGACTTTCCGTTTTTCATTATAGTAGTTGACAATGCATGGTTATTTAAAGTTGAGCAACACCTATGGAACTATTTAGTTGATGAGATTTCGTTCGAGAACGCTGTTTTATTCAATTCTCAGCTTTCTATCGCTATCAATTTTTAAATTCTATTTTTTTCTTATTTTTTACTGATTCATTAACATTTTCAACTAATTACAAAACGGAGCATTAAATGTTTAACTTCAATTAAATTTTACAATACGGTGTAATTCTCAAATTAAAAATTTTACGAAAAACTAAGAAATAATATTGAATATTAAAAAAAAAATTCAAAGTGCAAAATAGACATTTTTCAATGGAACGAAACTGTTTAGCATATTTTTGATTATTTTTTAATAATGTGGTAAAAAAAAAGAGTTAAAATGAAGAAACTCATGATGAAGTTATATTTAATTACTAGAACCTGTAGTAACCATGATTTTCATATATGTGTAATTATAACTTTAAGATGTCAGAGAGTTTTTGTCTTCTAGGCTTAGTTTGCAGATTGAAATTTATGCAGAAAACATAAATGCTAACCACAAGCATTGAAGAAGTGATAACAGGTAGATATTAAAGGAGTATAATTTATCGGTCAATCAGGATATAAACCGGTGGATCAATTGGGTCATTTTCTTCTTTTAAGACTCGTTATAACATTTGCTCTCTTAAATGCCATCACGATTTGTAATAACATATCTAATGATTGATCACTGTAAGTAGCATACAATATAACATGATACTGCTACCGCGTTTCCCAGATATTATTCACTATCTAAATCACTCAGTAAAATAAAAGTCGTTTAAGTACAGTTTTTAATATCGTTGATAAAGTTATGATTACTTCGAGAGAGAAATTGAAATAATAGTTTTAAAAAAATGTTTGCTATTTTGGATTTTAATATATTTTTACTTTTGATCAGTAACTGTAGCGTTGACCTGCAGAAATAGCATTGTGATAAAGTATATCCATTTAGTTAAAAAATGTTTTGTTTTATTGAAACAAGCAAAATCAAGAAATAAAACCTTGAATGATCATCAATTGATCAGCTATGTTAAAACAATACAACTTGTGATATTTGATGTTTGGTGCATGTTAATTGTTAATAAATATCTTTTTGTCTAAGAAAGAAAAAAAAATTCTTAGTACTTCCCATGAGTTTTATAAATGTTTAATATAAAAAAGTGCCGACCGATCTGTGTAGGGGGCAGGGAAGTGTCCTTGCATCAGAAAGGTTCTGGGTTCGAATCCCGGACAAGGCATGGATGTGTTCTTTCCTTCTCTGTACTATCTGTCCTCACTGTGGGAGCGACGTTAGCCTACCTAATATGGTGCCCCTGAAAGAGAGGCCAACAAAATNGTTAATCGAATAAACCCTTTCCAGGGCAGAAAACAAGAAAGATGGATGTAAACGAATTAAGTTTTGTCTTCGGCAGACGATTCTTCAATTATTCGTCCGAAATGAATATTCTGCGTTCAGCAGTATAGGCTAAGTACCAAATATTTGTATGTTGCATCTCGAATTTAGAAGCAGCAGTTGTTGTTTATTTTTTAATTATAATTTTACAGTGTTGAGCATAATCTTCTATGTCTTTACCATTTAAAAACTCCTAGAAAAAGTTTTTTTTTTTTTTGCAATAACGGACCCTATTAGCACAAATTCATAAAAGCGGACCCTGGTTAAAAAAATTTGAGTAATTTTTTCACAATTTCACGAAAAACGGACCTTTTACAAAATGTCTGGACAGACCCCTGATATGTATAAAAGTTAATTTAGTTTGTTGGGTTTCTTTTTTTTTTTGGCTTTTTATTTTTGAGGGACGGGATAGCCTTATTGATAGAACGTTAGGCTCATTTTCGTGAAAACGCAAGATCGAATCCTGTCGGTCGAAGAATCATCCATGTTTGGTAACTAATGCACGTTAAATCTGTCGAGGACACAAAGTTCTTCTAATTCCCATAACAAATTAATATCTCTGGGGGTATTGAATTTTGGATAGTTCGTCCCTGGTTTCAGATCAAAATTATGATCTGTGGAGTATGAGTATGACTGAGCCCTCCCTGTAAAACGGGCTGTAATGTGTGCGTGGCTGAAGTAGTATCCTTGGTCATAGATGACGCCACTGAAAAAAAAACAAGAAAAGCACATTCTGCTTTTAAAATTTGCTTGATTTCAAGCAGGCCTGCTGATATTGGCATAAGTAACAACAGTCAAGACTAACCGATATTAAGTTTAAAATACACTTTGAAACAAACTTTTGTTAAAACAGTATGTACACACGCTAAATCTGAATCTAATTCAGAGTAATTGGTAGTTTTTACTGTAAAATCCATTTTTACTGTAACATGTTAAGGTACAAAAAATCTCATATACCGTAATCTTTAGAGAAATAATTACCACAAAATTACTGAATCATTGTAATTAAATAAATATTACTATAAAAATTTTGATATAATATTATACGGAAAAATGGATTTGACTGATGATGCACCCCAAGTGCCGATACCTTAATTTGTTCCAGAATTTTTTACAATGTATCTAATTTCTTTAAATAAAATGTTATGTTTGATATTGGTTAAACACATGAAGTAAGCAAACAGAAATAAAACCTTATAGTTTTAATATAAATGAATACTTTTGAAAATACTTACTTTTGCAAAAAATTATATTCTCAATTATTAAATATTTTTTAGATGTATGCAGTGATTTTTAATGAAATAATCCTTGTCAAACAATCCATATCCTTGTCCTCCTTGTCAATCACACTTATAAAAAACATACCAGAACTATAAAAACTTATAATAGCAAAGATTTAAACAGATCATGATTGCTGTTTGTCGTTGTTATTGCAAAGAATGAACCAGTAGTTAAGAAAAATATAATTATAGGCAACTATCTCAGTGTCAAAAATTCTGCACATGAAGCTTAATTATAACTGTTATGACTAATCGTTTCTAGCTTCATTTTTCTTGTAGCTACGTGCCGAGTACACACTTCATGTGCCGATTAATAACATTTATCTCAAGATGGGAAAATTCTTGTTTGATAACCATTCTACTTTATTCTGTTAATGATTAATCAAGATTACAGAACTGAAACTTTAATGACAAAAGTTGATAAGGTAGTGCTCAACACGAATCTTTTATTTTGGTTAAAACATTATCAATTACTTTACTCACTTCTTGGGAAGTTACAGTTCTAACAAATTATTACATTAGCATGTTTCTAGTGTCTGAAAACTATTTTTATCTGATTAAGGAAAATTGGACAGTCAGGATGTTGCACGATCAAAAAAAAGAGACATATAGCTGTGTTGATAATAATAACGTTTTGAATGAAACTTAGTATTTGAAGTGTGGTTAGTCAAAACTAGACTTCTTAAACTTGAAAGATTCGAGTGAAAAACGACATTATGTGCGAAGAAAAAGAAATAAAAACAAGTCACTTTAAATAATTTTCGATTTTATGATCAGATCCTCACGTTCTGGGACACAATCTTAGTAGTTCGTTCGAAGGGGTGACCTTAAATAAATATTCGACCAATGTCACTTAAGATTATATTTTGCCATGTAGAATTGAATTTTTTCATGATATCAAATATCGTATATCTTACAATTCAAAAAATTTTTTTGACTATTATTAAATAAAATAATAAAAAAATAATAAATATTTACTAAAAGTCATTTTTTGCATGTAATCAACTTTGGATAAACAAATTTTATAATTGTGTTCAAAAATATTTAAATTCAAGCTATAGCGAAATACGCAAAAAGTAAAATTAACATTGAGGGCCCTCCTGACCAAGTAATTAGGACCATATTTCTCATATTCCGGCTACCCTCTACATTATGAGGGTCAGAAATCTGATAAAAGTTTGTTTATTCAGCAAAAGTACGTTTTTGTGTGTGATTTTAAAATATTGTCTGCAGTAATTAATTAGAATATTTGAGGTCACCCCCTTTAAGAGGACACCATACCCCGAAAGAAAATTTTCGTCGAAAATTCACTTTTTTTCCTTCAGTAGGGGAGAGTGGGGTCAATTGTAACATTTTTTACTTAACTATTTTTAACTAGCAAAAAATCGAATATATTATTTGTATTAATTGACAGACGAGTAAAGTAGACTATCCTCTACTAGAAAAAAAATANGACACCATATCCCGAAAGAAAATTTTCGCCGAAAATTCACTTTTTTTCCTTCTGTACCAATTTAAAATTTAAAAGAAAGAAAAAGCTAGTACAGGCAAACCTAGAGTTATTAGACAAGTTATTAGAAGATAACTTTACCGTTGCGTAATCCTAAGTTATCTCCTCATAATTTATTTTCAATTGTATTTTTTAAATTTTCTTTTCAGTATCTGAAACTTCATGGCTTATTCTAGGTACTCTAGGTCTTACTCTACTCTACTCTTACTCTAGGTCTGAACTCACTTTTTCAACACTTTAAATTTTAAACAAGTAATGAAGGAAAAAGAGAATTTGTGAGGAAAATTTCTTTCCGTGGAATAGCGTCCTCTTAAAACGATTGAGTCCAAAAACGTGAAGATCCGATCATTAGACTAAAAGTTATTTAGGGTGCTCCGTTTCTCCGTGCACTGTACAGTGCTCATAATAAAAAAGATGTCACCCTGTATAACTTTCGATCTAATGATCGAATTTTCACCCACTAAAAGTCAATCTTAATGATTTCTGAGGATGACTTCAAGTATTATAATTAATTAGTAATTGCTGTTAATTATGTTACGAAATCTGACTCAAAAACGCACTTTCTCTGAATAAACTAGAATTTTTTATATATTTTACATATTTGGATTTCCAATCCTCAAAATAAGCGGAGGGTGGGGCGATAGCCGAAATCTGGAAATTATGGTTTTAATAGTTTTGTCAGAAGAGTGGTTAAAAGTTTGGTTCCTTTAATGTTAATTTCACTTTTTGTATTTTTGGTCCTATCTTTAAAACTAATAGCGCGTTTTGAAAAGTAATTGAACCCACTTATTAAACTCGTTTACCCTAAGATAATTTCATGACAAAAAAATTTTTTTGATAATTACGTATTATTTTTTATTATTTAATTTAATACTGGACGAAAAATTTATGAAAATTATGAAAAATTTTTAAACCATATTGATCAATGAACTTTTTTCTGAAGTGAAAACAAAAGATTCAACTATTTTTATAGCGTGGAAACTGAAAAAAAATTAAAATAAATAATTTTTGAAAGAAACTATTGGTGACAGTGAAAAAAATATTTGAATGGAGCGATTAAGGCCTACGTTTGGTAAACTTACAAGGAACTTGACTTACTCAAACCTAGCGTAACTTTCATTCATAATATTTCATTGTTTTGAGTCGATATCGTTTTTTTTTTTTTTTTTAGTTATGAAATACGATGTTTCTTCTTAATTCGTTCGTTAATTTACATTTAATTTGAATACTTGACGAACGTAAAGTTTTATAAAATTATGTTTTTAATTGAATGTGGTTATGCATCTGCTTTTTTTAATATAAGTATTTAATGGATTCCATGCACAATTGATTCAATTACTGCAGTGTGCATAAGTATGCTTTTATTATATCAAAGCCGGACTCGATAAAAGCAGTAAAATTGATTATCTCTAAAATTTTGTATATAATTATAATAAGTAATGTAAATTTGATTTTAGTGTAAGATCCTCGTAGTAAAAACAACTTATAAAACACAAATAATGTTAGATAAAAAGTTCATGTGTTCAAAATCTTGAAAAATAATTAATAATTTATTAACCGATTCAAATTTTCTTTTCAAAGGAGATTAAAAAGAAGAAAATCTTTGTTTTCCGGTCAGAAATCATCTGAACAAATGTCGATTGCTTGGAAACTGCGAGATATTTTCTATTAACTATTAATAAATAAACCTCTCCTGTCAATCGCAGAATATTATTTCATATTTGTATTACTGTCTGAACTTTGTTGCTTAGCAACTGAGTAAAATTAGGTATTGCGCTCTTGAATTTGTCTATGGTTATGTAAAATTACTCACTTGCGGCGGCTCTTTGCTTGGTTGTTTTTCGGGAATATCTCCAAATATGTATAGCTTTTCAGCCCCCCCCCAATTTATGATCGAATCTTTTCCAAATTTTGCTTTTCTCTCCCCCCTACTATGAGGGTCAGGAATCCAATTATCTAAAAAAATATATATGCTAATTCAGAAAAAGTACGTTTTTGTGTCTGATTTCGTAACTTAATTAATAGTTAGCCCTAATTAATTAGCATATTTGAAGTTGCCCTTGGGAACCATTAAAATTGACGCCTTGTACTTAAAAATCCCATCATTGGAACAAAAGTTTGTAAATATCGGTGTCATACCAAGTACCGACGTTGGCTTTGCCGAAAAGAAACGACACAATCTATTTTTCCATAGAATTAACAGAGAACGCATAGACGATCCAGTGGAATCCAGGTTTTTTTAATCCAGTGGAATCGAGGTTTTTTTTAATCCAGTGGAATAGATAATCCAGTGGATCCAGAATAGATATTCCAGTATAATAGATAATCCAGAATAATGGATAATCCTGATAATAGATAATCCAGATAGATAATCCACTTTTTTAATCCAGTGGAAAGATAATCGAGGTGAATCTCGTTATTATAGATATGTCTAATTTTTTTCTTGCTTTTAAAATTATTCTTAACTATTTAGAATAATTGTTTTAAGCAAATTTAATGCAAAATAGCACATTTCATGAAATAATTATATTTTAAAAACTACGAGCTTGCCAAGTTTTACGTTACTAAGTCCAAAAATATTAATTTTTTGATACAAGAAATATGTAAATTTGTGAGAAATATTGTGCATACTCTCAATATTCCAGCCGCATGCACTAAAGGAACTTAAGCCTTATGTTTTTGTTACAAGTACTGACATAAACTTACTCTTCAAGTCATAGAATACTATTTGCAGTTAATAACTCGAGAGTTAAAAAAAATGTTATTCTCATAGTTGTAAACATATCTTACATTCATTCAAGGACTTTAATAGCATCGAAGATGAAGAAAATTACTGTGCAAAAAGATCAGGGTATTGCTTTCACGGTAGATTAAACACTGTCTTTAGAAGATAGTGGGCGCGTCCTTTTATTCTTCCTTGATGTTGTCACATTGATAACTATTTGTCACTTGGTTACATGCCTCGGGCGAAACAAAAAACTTGTCAACCAATCAAAAAACCTGTCTTAAATCTCACTTTTTATCTCGAATTCAATCAGAACTTAGATTTCGTTCTCACTATCAATATTAAGTGCCGTCTTCCTCAAAGGAAGAAACAGTGGTTATGCTAAGGATTTATTTCCTTATCGCTGCACTGATTTGTGTGATTGAAGTAAAAAACGAATGTTAGTTCAATGATGGGTTCCGGATTATTTGATTTATAAGTTTTAGCTATTTGCTTTTATCGAACTCATCAAATTGTCCATGGCTTTTGAAAACAACTTTGTTTTCTTCTGAAGAATTTTCACGTGGTTCTAAATGATAAATGAGGAGTTGATCGCCGAAGTCAAGCATAACTGGCTGCGGTCAGTGTGCGGGTGGGTGACCACTTGGATCAGTCTGCGTAGGGACCGAGGGTGTGCGGTATTGGTCCTCGTTAAACTGTGCTACCGTAAAGTGCTCGACTTCGCGCGCAGGTCGTCGGGCTACCGACGCGGGGGTGCCATCCTCTCCGCAGAGGATCAAAATTGTGATGGCATGTCCTCGGATCATCCTCCGGGATGTTTCCCAGACCGTCGCCAATAGCCCATTGTGCAGCTCTAGTGCGACGTAAATTAACAACAACAACATAAATGAGGAGTGCGCAAAATAAAAAATAAATAAATAAATGAAAAACTGGGACGGATATTTTTCGATACTTTATCAGATTTTCAAGTATTATTTTAAGCCAGTGGAGGTCGAGCTGTCAGCGTGCCTGACTGTGAAGCCAGTGGCTGCCAGTTCGAATCCCGCTCAGGGCATGGATGTTTCCCTCTCTGTGTGTTGTTCTCTGTTGTGTGATGTGTGGATGTGGCCACCCTATGAATGGAATGGTGTGGCATGGGTAATGTTGCTCACCTTCGTGAATTAGGTTAACTGGTGGCCACTGGGTAACGTTAAATGAGCAACACTTTCGGCATCTTCCGAGGTAAAAAACGAAAAAAATTCAGTGCTTGCCGTAAAAAATATGTATTATTTTAAATTATAATCTAAATGGTTCAAGAGATAACTTTTCAGTAGTACGTAATAATAAATGTAATGTTTTTTTAAAAAAATCTGCAGGCACGGAACACTCGTTCATGAACACTGGCACGGAACACTCGTTCAAGTGCTGCTCTTTAACGTTACCCGGAGGGTACATGCGAACCCAAATCACGCTGCCACAGATACTCGATCATAGGGTGAATCACATTCACACACCACAGAAAGAAGCATCAATGCCCTGAACTGGATTCGAACCCACAACCACTAGCTTCGCAGTCGGGCATACTGGCCGCTCTACAATGCTCTCAAAATATAAAAAAAACAGGACATCTGGGAAACTTTTGAGTTAATATCGGATTTTTGAGTGCTAAGTAAATATCTAAATGGTTCGAGGAATCGGCCTGAAATGGGTCAATAAATTAGTCATATAATTTAAGGGCTTATGGTCTTTTTAAAGTTCAGAATCAGCTAATCACGCGTATCCTCAAAAGATCAAAATAAAAATTATAGCTATATTTACTTTGGCGATATTTAAATAGATCATGAGCTAATGCAAAAAATAGACAGTTTCGCTTAAATAAGAAAAAAATAATTTGTGGAATACTTAAAATAAGTTGGATGAAAACAAAAGACCAAATAAATAATTAAAATATTTCATTTGAAATACACTTTCGGCTGTTGTCTTTTCCTAGTCACTTTTACTAGCTCTCTTACTATAGATCTTTTAATTTACCACTGTCAACCAACTTCTCTTTTTGAAGAAATGGTAATGGGTTTTTCAAACAAATGGTTTTCTTTAGCTGATTCATGCTCAGATCATCAGTTCGTTATGATAAATTGATTCGAAGCGCATAATTTTGTTCCAGTCAGCATACAAATCGGAAGTAAATGGTCGGTGATTAAAAAGATAAGTTTTCTTAAAAGTTATTCACCTTGGAATTGAATGGACGCCAAGTGCAAAGGCCGTTATAGACGAATGGTTATTTTCATTTGTATTAAATTCGTTCGCATGGATTTCATTGATTGGTATAAAATCGAAGCAGAGTTCAACCAACAGTTGATTTTCAGTTTTCTTTGTTTAT
Organism: Parasteatoda tepidariorum; assembly: GCF_043381705.1. Classification (NCBI taxonomy): domain Eukaryota; kingdom Metazoa; phylum Arthropoda; class Arachnida; order Araneae; family Theridiidae; genus Parasteatoda; species Parasteatoda tepidariorum. The sequence continues at coordinate 31,413,623 of NC_092208.1, forward strand.
TTTATACTTTTTTACGTCTGCTATATTCCACTGTTAAAGAAGCAGAATTTGAAAAATTTCTGTAATCGTATTTGCTTTTCTCATTTCTCTCAGATTTCAATTTTTATAAAATAATTCAGTACTCTAAAATTATGCTAACATATCAGAAACTTTTTCGTATAAAAAATATTATTTAAATAGAATTGCTCTTGTTATAAAAAAAAAATATTACTTTGAGTCTCTTCTTCGAAAGCTTTGTCATTATATTAAATGAGACTTTTTATCAAATATAATGCTTTACAACAGTTAATTTAAGTTTTGTTAAGACGTACCCACTAATTGTGGCCTCTAAAAGGACAGTGAACTTGTCAAAACATGACACTATAAAGATTTTCTTAAACTTATTTTTAAAGATTTTTTTCCCTTTTTTTTAATATTTGAAAATTTAATCCAACTTGGGCTAATAAAGTAGGCAAAAAATAAAGAATTATTCGGTGGTTTTGATGGATTTAACCGGAGTAGAGTAACCTAACCCAATTAGCAATTTAAAATAAAAAGTTTTAATTTTAAATATTTGTTTATTTTTATACCTGTCAGTTCACTTCAGAAACATAGTACATACAGTTTAGAGCTAAGGATAAGCAGTTTTGAAAGAATATTACGCATTTTGAAAACAGGCTATTAATTTATAAGTTACAAATTTTTAAAACTTTATTCTAATATTCAGTTTTAAATTTTTGTTGATGGATAAATGCAGGGTTATCAAAACACTTTTGGAACATGGTACTCTTAATTTTGTCAATAGTCTTATGGCGATTAATTTGGCGAGCGACGGCACCTTGGCTTAGCAAGCTGTCGATTACTTAGCACTTATAATGCTTTATACTAGATTTTTTTTCCATTTCTGGTAAATTAAAATATTATTCGATAAATCAAATTAATTTATCTCACTTCCATTCTATTACTTTAAAATTATGAACTGAAACATACAAGAGCAACGAAAATGCAACACCCGTAAAACATTGGATCCAAAAGTTAGGTATAGCGAGCGTTCATTACGCTACTTTGGTGTAAAGTGGTTGCGACCATATTTGGCGTTGCGATACACAATTTTTTTTATGCAGTGTTCGAAGAATGAGTATTTAGTTAGTTACTGTAAACACAACAAGTTTTAAATACTACTAGTGGGCTGCCCCCCCCCAGCTCGCTAACGCTCGCCAACCCCCGAAAATTGCTACGCAATCTTATATGGTTTGCTTTGCAAACCAAGATCGCTTCGCTCGCTACTAACTTAGGTACATTGCAAATGCACAAAATTCTAAGAATTCAAAACAATCATTCAAATCCGTGTAAAAACTTTTTTTTTAAAAAAAAATTACATCTTTTTAGTAAATACTAAGTTATTAAAATAAGTTTGAATTCAAATAAATGATATGTAATTCGTTAAACCTATTAGAAATGTGCTATAGTATAATTCGTAATATAAATCAAGGATCGTCAAATAAATTCGTAATACATAAATTCGTGAAAAAAAGCGCTTTCGACAAAATACTAAAATAGAGATCTATCCACAAAAACTACTCACTTCTGCCTAGCTTAACAGTATGAGATTGCCGCAGCTGATGCTCTCTGGTTATTTCAGTTTCCGTTTTTAAAAGCGCTATATAGCGCTATATATATTTTTAAAAGCGCTATAAAACGCTATGTTGAGCCACCTCAGCTAGATTTAGCAAGTGACATTTTTAGCGGCAATCATTGGTCGATTCGCCGTGTAAGAGAAATAGTAACGTAAACAAAACAAAGCAAACGTTGCCACCGGTGGAAAAGAAATACATCCTAAATTTGGGAGCCACGTAAGAGAATTATATATATTAGATTAATAGGATTTAAAGTTATCTTATTTATTAATATCTTATTTCTAAGAAAGCTACGAAAGGTAGTTAATTTATTGATCCTTATCTTTATTTTCGTCTCACTAACTAATTAGAGATTGTATCGATATATTGTAAATAACAGTGGTCTGGGAGCAATGCCTCGTGCTCTTTTTGCTGTTTCCTATTACGTAGAAGTGGTGAAATTGTTCAACGCTAAAAATATTTTGTTTAAAATGCATAGAAATCAATAAAATATAATTTGTCATGAAATTCGAACAGGATTATAAAGAATGGGATACCTGCAAGTGACGTAATGTGGATATATCGTTCCTGATTGGTTGTTGAAACGTGGCATTTGTTTACGTTATCAACTGTTCTTTCCATTCTATTTTGAGTAAGCCAACCTCGTCAACTAATCAATTCTCTTAAAGTGATACATATTATATTCTTTCACAAAGATTTAAATTCTTTCACTATATACTTTTTACTTAACATGAAGACAGGCATGAAGCCATGTCGAACATAAGCAAACTAATGATGCATCGAAGTTCCCAGGTACACAAAACAAAAATATACCACGTTTACAATAAAATACATAAACAAATAATACATTTAAGTTAAGTAAAAATCGTATACGAGAAAGAATTACACTTCAATAAATTCAATATGTGATACGGGTTCGAATCCCAGCGATGGCTGGTGGGTAAGAATTCCTCACCCAGCTCGCACTGACAACAGGGCTGATGTAAAATATTTTCAGTGGTAGACGGATCATGGGTTGGAATCCCCATGCCGTCAGGCTAACCGCTGGAGGTTTCCGTGGTTCGTAAGTTAGTTCCATGAAAAATTCTTCCATGAAGGTAATTTTCTCCCAATGTTTGATCCAGGAGTTCCCTTGTCTTCTGGATTGGGTTCAAAATTACAAAAATACGGAGTTGAACACTAGTAGTTGTAAACTAAAAATTGGGTCTCCTGTTCAACGACATTTTTAAAATAATACAAAAACACGGAAAATCGAAACCTGGTTTCAGCCGAGGAAGACGACGATTCTTATCACCCTACTAAACACGCGGTTTCATACTTTTGAAACAACAATTCATTTTAAAACCTGAAAGAATGTTCTTTTAAAATTATCCAAAATAGTAGGGAAAAATTGGTATTTTTCATAATACTGTTACCGAGAAACTCGGTTACATGCATTTTAACGAAATTATGTAAGTTATCAGTTCTTGATTTTCGCTGTGTATTTTTTTTTTAAATTTTTTTTACAGCGAATAACAATGGAGAAAAAAATTCTAATTAATCGGAAGCTAATTTCAACATACATCTAATAGAAAATTTCCTTGGGGAATCAGTCCTAAATTATTAAATTGTAGGAATATTTTTAAAAAAATTAAGTTACATGCTTAAAAATGGAGCAGAGATGGGTGACAACTGACAAGGCAGTTCTTTTTGTGTCACCTCCATTTAGAAACGTCCAGTTAAATGCACATTTATTAAATAGAACAAAAACTGTCTGGCGTTTAAAAACATATGTTTAAAGACTAAATAATTTTGCCAGGTCTATCAACACAACAAAGCAACTGCTTGTATAGTTCATTGTAATAGTTGATGAATAAAATATGATCTGCTCGTAATGCATTTTCGTGATCTGTTCTATCAACAATTAAGTAAGTCACATTATGTGCTTCCATTAGAGGTGACTGCATCATTTTATGTAACAGTTATTTTGGCTTCATTGCAGAATCGTATATGTTCCGAACGTGTTATACTCAAAAATCTGTTACAAAGTATTATAACCAAAAAAGGATATTTCATTATTTTGATAAACAATAATTCGTAAAATATACGGTATAAAACTATGTTTGAAACATCACGTAGGATAAATGGTTACCACGGTTTTGCCGCTCTCTTATAGTAGAAATTTTCAATTATCGTTTTACATAAATGTGTTTTAATATCGTTAACACACTGCACAGTTTAATTCTTCAAAGCATGGGCCGGGCTTGGTGATAAAAAAAAATCAGACTTCAAAGAGGAATAAAGTAAAAGAAAAAGGTATTACTACCAAATTCTTATTAACAAAACGAGGAACTACAAACCAGTTCACTATGTTCCCTCCTGTAGCCTTTTATTTTGCCAACTGCCCTACTGTATTTTTAAATTTTTTATACTAGTTGGTAACATTTGCGTATCATTCAAAATTTAGGTTTGTGCTCTAATCGCGTAAAACTTTAATGATACGCTTTAAATATCGATTAATTATCATAAGTTACACTTTTCTTGTACAACATGCGTAAAATATTTCGCAAAAATGGGAAAATTAAGTTGTTTGAATCGAAAAAAGATTGAAATTGTGAGCATAGAAAAGGAACAGTAGATTATATTTCACTTTAGGCACATATAGAAAAATCACCAAGTCTTAAAACCATTAAAATATTAAATATTTATTCTAAAAATTAATTTTTATTGATAATTTAAGTATTCAAATAACTGTTGTTAAATTTCCAAGTGATCCTTAATTCATCAAAATCTACAAACTTCGCAATTACAAATCAGCCAATAATGCTTTATAATTATTATTTTTAACTGTTCTAACAATAGAATTAAAGTTAACTGTACCATCATCTTCACTTATTTTTAAAAAAAACTATTCTTGATTTGTAATTTACAATAGATTATCTGCTTCAAAAGAATAATATGAAACGGTTATTCATCATTGTCTTCGTTACTTATGGAAATTAATGCAAAAAGTTTAGTTGTCAAAGGAACATACTACAAAAAAAAATCGTATAATTTAATTAATGCTGTTCCCTGAAATAACTAGTGAGATCAGAATTGATGTAATAGAGATGAATGAATCTCGGAATCTGCGTAAAAGTCGAATGTGACCTTCTATTAAATTTGTTGTGAATTATTATGTTCATTCTACGTGATCTTTACGGCATCATCACGAAAGAATATTATTCAGATTAATATTCTTGTTTTATTTCCATTTTACTATTTTGAAGAAAAAAATTATTCATCTATAAAAAATATTACACTTAAGCCACTTAATTTTGGTAACTAATATTGTCCTGAAATTTGGCAATTTTAATGTTTTGTATATGTTAATGTAATTACAATTTTCACCATATATAATTATAGACGCTATTATTATAAATTATAAAGAAAATCCTGGTAAAATAAAAAAGGATAATTTAGCTTAAAATATTTACACGTGATAATAAAAAAAATCAATTTTGTAAAATTGTCCAGTTTGTTACCTGTTAATGTATTTTTTAGTTTAATGATGAACCTTATTCGCACAAACTCACCAAATTGAAAGAATTGAGTTCCTGATTGAAAGAATGTGACTTAACGTTTATTTTATATTCACAAATTACGAGTAATTTTTTTCACAATTTTACCAAAACGGACCTTTCACAAAATGTCTGGACAGACCCCAGGGTACTTTGGGTGCCTTTCTAGCAAGTCACAATTCTGGTAACATCACTGACAGGATCGAATTAGCTGAAAATTTCCTGATGGCGGCAAAAACCACTAATTCACCTTCTTTTCAGAGGGTAAAGAGGCCTAAAAGCCCTATAACACGATCCCCTAGTAAGGATTTTTATCTCTTGACATAAAATTGGTCGTGGTATGGGAGTGGTCACAAAACGGATCTCATAAAATTGCTTGCTCTTTTGTGTAGCAGCACAGGCTTGTTGCATATTTGGTACAGAATTCGTTAGAGTAATGATTGTGAATTTTTAAATGTAAATCGTAAAAAAATATAAGAGACCAAAGAGGTTTATGCCTGTCCGAATACAATGATTGGCGCATTCAGTTAGTTGATGAGGTATTTTAAGTCAGAAAATGAAAATGAATCCACCGTCAGCTTTGATAATAGTTGACGTAGACATAGTGAAATATATGACTTGTTTTATAGCTTGGGAAATTTTTACTGTAAGTGGGCAGAAAGAGATAGAGTCGTTGTGTGAATGGATTCTAGAATAATAGGGCAAGGTCAATGAAAGTTTAACCTTGAACTGATGATGGGGTTCATACAATTTTAAAACGGAGAATAAGTAATAAAAAAAATAAGGTGCCCCTTAGTGTTTATTAAAAAATAAATTTATACAACGGATAGCTTGGAAAACTCCATAAAACTCATTAATCAAATGTAAATATTTTTATAAATAAATTTCCTATTTAACAAACTATCTTAAAATTAGGAAAGTAGAAACATGTTATAACTTTTAAAATTATATTACCTGATTAGTTTAGTCTTGATAATGAGCAGATGTTCTGCTTAACATTTCAATAATTTTTTTATTTTTTTATTTATTTTTTAATTTCGACATTTATAAAAGGAGATGTTTACAAACTTTAAAAATAAAACCAAGCTACTCATTTCGTATTCAAGAATGTTCAATTAATTTCCAATTAAAAAAAATCAATAATAACTGCAGTTCGTAAATGTGATATTTTTAAACTATTTTATCAAAAGGGATCACTATTAATCAAAGCAATTCTCAGCAATCGTTCTTGGAATCTTTTAAGGTAATGTAATGTTTTTAATGTAACTAATCGTTTGGTCTTAAATCTTATGTGTATACGAGTCCATTGAGTAATGACAAGAATGGTTTATGATTAATAGTCATGCACTATCATTAAAAAATGGTTAATTTTTTATCAAATTACTATATTTGCATATTCAAAGTAAATAATTTATTATACGAAAAATCTTATTAAATTTTCCTAAAAAAACTCAGAATCGTATTTTTTTATTTTCATTTTTTAATTAAAACATGATCGTTTAAAATGAAAAGCTTAAAAAACGGAAGTCTGAATGCATTATATAAAAATACGAGAGTATTTTCAACATTTTGTACTATTCCTCTCTAACTTTCGGCCGTTATATTTAATTCATTCTGCAATTGTTATTTAAAGTATAAAATTACTTATTGAAATAGGTATTGCTCCTTCTCAATATTTATTTTTTTTATTAATAAACTTTTGGATTCGAAATCGTCAATATCGTATATATATTCTAAAACTTACCCCCAAAATGATAAATTCAAAATCTTGACTTATTTTCAAAACTCTATTTTATCCCTCCTGTAAATTACTAATAACAGCCTAAACTTTAATTAAAATTTTGAAAAACTTATACAGTGGGAAACAGTTTATTTTAAATAATTATATCACTTTAGTTAAAAACAATGATGCATATATTCCGTTTGCTTTTTTTTAGAAAGTTTTACTGAAGTCATCGATGATCCCTAATCAATGAATTCAGAGCAAAACAAAATTATAAGAGTTTATTTACATTTCATTAACCCCAAAACAATTTTATTTTTTTCTCCAAACATTCATTAATACAATTTGACAAGAAAATAATCTACATAATGCATTAAAGCATCATTTTTTTTAGGCATTGATCTGCCCTCCATCAAAATCTTCTTGTCAATTCATTGAAAATTTTCATTTCCATCAAAATAGACATACTGGTATGTATCAATACCAATATAATAAGATTTCACTAAACTAAACAAGTGAAAGTAAATAAAAAGTAAAATGAAACAACGTGAAAAATATATCATAGTAAACCATCTTTTCATTTCGTTCCCGTCTATTAAATCTTTTTGCAGTTGATGGACAAGTAGCGTGCGTAAAGTTGCTTGTCTAATGACCTGGGAATACTGTCATTGATGCATGTTTTACACGGCGTTTATTTTTTTCAAATCATGCACTCTGTCATTTTTTACACCGGCTATAAATTATTTTCTCGCGCCAACATCTTGTCGGAAGTAGGGTCATATATGTGTAAAAAATGAGGAATAGATAATAATATATATTTTTTTACACTTTTTTTTAATACCTTATCTTCTGCAGTACATTTTCTTCACTTTTTCATAAGTTAAATCAGTGTAAGGCAATAAATGTTTTTCTCGCTTAAAACAATATTTTTTTTAATTTAAAAATTGATTCAGCTCTTTAAGATTAGTGCAGTCGGACCTCTATTTAACGAAATCACTAAATCCAGATAATAAGTTCGTTATATAGATAATTCGTTAAATGGAAAATCACCTTTTAAAATACTTCAGCAGGTTTTAAATTCATAAACACTAGACATAATTAAAATAGCAATTAATGCACGTTTATCTTGTAAACTAGTATCTACTATTTATTTTATAAATCTTGACCATAAAACAAATCCGAAAGGAAAGCAATAATAGATCAAAACATTATCCAGTGTTGCACAATCATGCTATATACATTTCCAGCTTAAAAAAGGCTAAATTTATGCATAAAATTATAGCTGCATTTATTATAAAAGTAATTTTAAACATGCATCACCACATGCGTTCTTAAGTTTAATTGCTACGGATAAAATCAGTTAATTTGAACTGAGTTTTTGTTAGAAATGCAAACAAAAAGGGAAAGGGAAATTACTGCTTTCTCTAAGATAAATTTTAGAGAAAACGGTAATACATTTCATAAAGCAGTGGCTTCGAAAATTAATTCAGGGTCATTTCCCCCATAAAATGCGTTAACAAGTTTGAAATGTTAAGAAATATTTTGGAAAATAGGGAAAGGGGAACTCAATGAAAAGTTCGTTTATTAGAAAATTCACTTCGCTATTTTGAAGTTATTTTGCGAAGAAATTTCCAAAATGTTCTTTGTTCCTCGAAATAATTCGTGAAATAGAGAAATTCGTAAAATGGAAGTTCGTTAAATAGAAGTGTGACTGTATTTATAAATTCCCTTACAAAAATGTATACAAAAGAAACAAATCTTAAGTTACAACTTAAAGCTAAGAAACATATTTTTTAAATTTAAAAACCGCTTCATCACTTTAAGATTAGTATTTATATATATATATATTTTTTAACAAAATTGTATACAAAATTGACTAATTTTTCTCATGAAGTTGGCATTTTAAAAAAAATAATAATAATTGCTTTCATTATGCTTGGTTCTATCTGGGGTTCAATTACTTGTGGTAGCTTAAAAGATTGGTAGCTTAGTATCAATTTGTCCGGATAGAAATCTGCAACCGGTGAGCGATGTTGATCACATTACCACCGTCATGCCTTTGGCCATAAAATTTTGAAGCTTAACGTCTCTTGAGAAAATTTGACTTTGCCAGTAATATTTTTGTTGTATATTATATAGCTTACTTAGGAAAATAGGGATTCGGAAAAATTAACTCCTGTTTCAATTCTATTTTTTTTTTCATTTACTTTTAAAGTTCTTTTATTTACGTTTCATTTTGAAATATTTCAAACATTATATCAATGTAAAGGGCAATGCTTAGTTATATTATTACGTCAATAATATTATTACGTATATTATTATGATTACTTGTTTTGATATACTACAATTTATCTATAAGCCACAAAATTAAATCACGAATCAAAAATACTAAATTTGTTTTAAATAGTATGTCCCAAAACTTTTCTGAACTTAACCCCTTCCTTCTCGCTCCCGTGAAAATGACGGGATGAAATTTTGCCAGCTAGTATTTCTCGCGCTCGTGATATTGACGGGCTGGAGTGTTCTGTAGCAACGCGCCAATTAGAATAAAACTAATTCATTTATTTTGCCCGGAAAACATTTTATTTCTCATTTTACACACCTGATGACAGTACCAGAATATTTTTAAGGCAATTGTAGATAGTTAGTTTCTTTTAAACTCGTTGCAGCACTAATCAAATACGTAATACAAATACAAAAGTCAAAAAATAGGCACTTTTATGACCGTTTTCTTGAAAATTAGCCGATCGTTAAGGGGTTAAAGAAAAATGAAGTCTAGGGTGTCAAGTACAAGAAAGACCAAGTTCGAAAACAGAGAATAATTGATTGATAGTATTTTATTTTTCAATACCCTTTTTATGCTCCAAACAAATTTTAAATTACGAAATTGTTCATGTTAAGGTTTATGTTGATAAAATAAGAGTAATAAGTATGTACTGGCAATAGCATAGCAGACATACACTCCTAATATAATAATAAAAATTCACTAGTTAAATTGAAACAAATATAGACTAGTAAAAGTGTAGTAAAATTTATTAATAATGCACACTTTTGTAATAGTATATTCAGAAAGAAAGATGGCTAAATGTATATACGATTTCAAGACATCTGATATTTTCAAATAAATTAAAAATTTTTTTCTTAATTGGAATAAAAAAACTACCCTGGAGTAGCACTTAAAAGAAAAAAAATTCACTTCCCTATAAATTGATACCAGACCTCATTAATAAAATTTTTAAAAAAAAAGGAATATTTTAAAATAATTTATTTAATTTATGAAGAACAAATAATTCTAAAGAGCTTCTGAATAATTTACAGAACATTTTTCCATTTTAGTAAAAATTGAAATTACTTGAATGTTGAATGAATTACAAAAAATTATTAATAATAAAATATTTCTTATAATTTATTATAAAACGTTTTCAATTTCTTTAAATAGAATATTAAATATTTGACTTGACTACATTTAATCTTAATTATTATATTAAATCAACTCAGATGGTAAAAAATATTTTACATATTATCAAAACGATATATAAGTAATACATAATTTATTAAAATTATTATTTGTTTGGCTCTAATTAATTGATAATTTATTACTGTTTTTTGAAATTTAAATCGTCTGTCAAAAACCATAGCCCTGGTTTTTCAAAATTTGATTTAAAATAATTTATCCCTATTTTAATGTACTACAATATTCAGGAACTCATTATTATAAATTACAGTTTCATAAACACATATTTATTTGTTACTGACATATTTTATTAAGCTGTCTATTTCTTGTTTAGAATTCAAGTACCATCCTGTAATTATAATTTTTAATTTAAACTCATTTTAATTTCGTAAAAACAGTCATTGAATATTTTGCGTGATCAAAGGATCCTTCAAACTTAATCGTGATAGTTTAAATACACTCATTAAAATTTCATAATAACGTGACAGTTTGAGGTTTGAAGGGCCTCTTTAGTTATTTTTGTTAATAACTCCTTTTTCTTGTTCAGCAATGATTGTAATAGTTATTCGCTTATTATTCTTAAAATTATAAAAATTCGCCTAGATACACAAAATCACCTGTTGCCAAGTTGTTCAGCCCTAGAGAAATGTTACAGCACCCATTTCGCATCCATCAAACTATTAATCAGCCTGTGTCATCAGTATTTACTATCTTCTTCCTTGTCAACGTCTGGTAATCGTTTCTAAATGGCATATCGATAATTAGCGTACACAAGTGATGATTATGTTGTATGTCATCCCTAAATACAGGGCAATGTTAAGTCAACTGCGAAGGAACACCAAAATCTTTGATTGATAATTACCTGTTGACGCATCCGCAATAGGTGTTCTCCATTGTTTCTTTTAAGCACAAATTGACGCCAAACTTTGGATTGTAGTTATTTGTCTTCACACTTACATGTAAGTGTGATTTTTTCCCCTTTAATGTGAGTTGTAATCCACGGAGCTGGGTGTCAACGTAATGCTGTTCAACCTCCTGAGAAACCAGAGATTTAAATAATGGCAGTGATGCAATTTTTGTTTCGAAATACGTGTCATAGCGAAACATTAACTTATGCCGTAAAATAATTTTTTTAACAAATTCAATTAATTAAATTTAGTTTACAGTATTTTGTGTTTTTTTTTTCAATCATAACGTAAGAGCCATAGGATAGAGCTTTCACCTTCAAATGTGGGGAACTGGGTTCGATTCTCAGCGGTGGCTGGTCGATACGAATTCCTCACCCAGTTTACACTGATCACAGAACTGAATTAAAATATTCGCACTGGTAGATGGATCATGGGTCAAAATCCCCTTGCCGTTAAGCTAACCGTGAGAGGTCTTCGAGTTTTTCCTCTCCATGGAACGCAAATGCAGGCCAGTTCCTCCACGAAGGCAAAATTCTTTCCAATATTTGATCCAGGAGACTTTTGGATTGGATTCAAAATTACAAGGCAAAGGAATTGAACATTGGTAGTCGTAAACTCAAAATTGGTCGGCTGCTCAAAGATGGTTATAAAATAAAATAAAATCGAAACTTAAAAAATAATAAATGGTAATTTTTATCGAATTTTGCATATTGTAGGATATTTTTATAGTATATATTTTTTTCTTCCTTTTTTTCATGAAATAAAAATCCACACTACTGAAATAATAACATAATCTGGAAAAAACTAGTTACACTGTAAAAATATGAGTCAAAATAGAATCGAATTTGAAAACTCGATTCCGATATTTAACTAATACGGTACTACGACTATTATAGGACTGGGTGCAGTTTTTGGAAAGGTACCAAACAAACCAATATTGGTACTACTGTATATAATGTGGTAAAAAGGTTTTCGTAGTCGACAAAAAAAGATAAGTAATGGAGAAAATTGTTTGATGCTCCAGTAATTGCTTTATACCAAAGAATGTGGAATTGCAGTTAAATCTTACTTGAACCAGCAACCCGAAAACTAATTGAGCGATGCGAAGTATTTCTTATTCGTAGAAGCGTTTCTCAAAATAAATCTGCCCTGTTACGGTTGGGTATAGAATAAAAATGAAAAAGTTGCAAAAATGAAAAACAATTTAGAAAATAAAAAAACTAAAAAATTTAATGGCCGGGTGAAACATAGTTAGTGGTACATTTACGAAGTTTGGCTAACCCAGAAAAATAGTAAATTTTCTTCTTCAAAAAATACGTTCCAGAAGATAACAAGTATATTCAAAAAAACATACCTTCTTCTTCAGAGCAGTTCTCTGAGGCAGGATGAAACAAACAGAAAAACAAAACTTTGGTTATTGAAAATGAAGCAGTCCAGTTCCTTTTTTTGGAAAAAAAATCANTCAAAATTGGTCGACTGCTCAAAGACGGTTATAAAATAAAATAAAATCGAAGCTTAAAAAATAATAAATGGTAATTTTTATCGAATTTTGCATATTGTAGGATATTTTTACAGTATATATTTTTTTCTTCCTTTTTTTCATGAAATAAAAATCCAAACTACTGAAATAATAACATAATCTGGAAAAAACTAGTTACACTGTAAAATTATGAGTCAAAATAGAATCGAATTTGAAAACTCGATTGCGATATTTAACTAATACGGTACTACGACTATTATAGGACTGGGTGCAGTTTTTTGAAAGGTACCAAACAAACCAATATTGGTACCACTGTATATAATGTGGTAAAAAGGTTTTCGTAGTCGACAAAAAAAGATAAGTAATGTTTGATGCTGAGTTTTCCTCCAGTAATTGCTTTATACCAAAGAATGTGGAATTGCAGTTAAATCTTACTTCAACCAGCAACCCGAAAGCTAATTGAGCGATGCGAAGTATTTTTTATTCGTGTTTCTCAAAATAAATTATTGATATTTTTTTCTTCAAAATAACATCATATATCAAACTAAAGCATGATAAGATATTTCCTAATTAAGAAATCAATTTTCAAAAGAAGTTTAAAAATTATGTTGCACTTAAAAAAATTAACAGATAGTTTTAGTTTCTTTAAAAAAAAATATCGTAAAATGGAATTTTCCTATTATTTAGCATTAGAACACAAAAGAATAAGCAATCTAAAACCTAATGTGATGGATTATAATGCATTTTAGATTTTCCAATTAACTATCCACAAACTATTAAGTAATATTAAATTCATACACAGTTTTCGGAAAGAAGTTTTAATCCGCAATAAAATTTGCAATTATTTTACAATTTTTTACAATCACAATTTTTTACAATTATTTAAAAGAAATATCTTGAGCACACTAATGAAAAACTAATTAAAATCTTTTTCAGTTACATATAATTGATCGTTTTATCTGAAAAAAAATTTTTTTTAACTTCTTGCGAGTTAAATATTTAAAAACACTTATTCAAACAATTAGTAGAATGAGAGAAAAGTAAATGAATATAAGCAATATAAAGATTGATACAATAAAGAAAATTACTTCATTTAGTATTCAAAACGAATAACTAAGTCGAAATTATATACTACTCTATTGTAATTATTCTTAGAAAATGGCTGAATCATTAAGAAGTTATTGCTAGTATATTAACTCTAAGGGCTTTAGGAGCAAACCTTATTATTTGAATACCAATAAACAACCAAAGCAAAGGATGTCACTAAATTTACAAGAATAATTATTTTTAATTAGGTGAAACAATTATCTGAAACGAAAAATAAATATCGTTCGCAATATAATGTTTTAATAAGAAGGTTAAATAACTCTTAACCTATGTTAAGTACTAACTACAGAACCATATATCTTAGGACCCTGAAATTTGAACAGCCGGAGTAAGGGGCAATTATAGCACATGATCCAAAAAATCGCTCAAAATTTTTTATTAGCTCTTTAATTATAAAACCCTAAGTCTATTTTGATGATTTATGAGATACTTTTGCACATTAAAATCCATCTCTTTCAAAAGAAATGTTCTCTGGAATTTTTTCACCATACATTTCATTCATTTTTCTTATAACAAAACCTTCTTTTTTCCTAAAGACAATTCGGTACTTTTCGCTTAGCCGAGCGCAAAAAAATTCAATTTTTCATTTTATTTAATTTTTCTCGTTTTATTTAATTTTTATGTGTTTCAAAATAAATAAAAGGAAAAATATAATTAAAAAGTTGACGGAGGTCTACATTTTTTTACTATTTTTCTCCAGCGCCCGGATGACCGAAGAGTACCCCCGTTTGTTTTCAATGGGATACCTGCAAGTGACGTAGTGTGGGTTTCTCGATCCCGATTGGTTGTTGACACGTGGCATATGTTTACGTTAGCAACTGTTCTTTCCATTCTATTTCGAGTAAGCCAAGCATCAATTCTCTTAAGTGACACTATCTAAACTCTTTCACAAGGAATCTTTCTCAAAGATTTCAATTCTTTCACTATATATTAACACAAAGACAGGTATGAAGCTACGTGGAACATAAACAAACTAATTATGCATCAAAGTTGCTAAACCCTGAGCAAAAATATATCATAGTTACAATAAAATACATAAACAAATAATAAATCTAAGTTGAGTAAAAGAAGTAGAGAAAAAAAATTATATTTCAACAAATTCGATGTGCGATGCGGCTCAGTATTTAATTAAGTTCACATTAATTAACATTCTAACTTATGTAGAGAAACGTAGCTCAACTTTAATACGTCATTTTGCTGATAAAGATTAGCTGATGTCATAGTTCACATGTGTGGGTATGGGTGGTCTTCTTCTTGAAATGCAAGTATCCAATTTTTGGGTAAAACCCTTATTTTTCTTAAACTTTCCCCTTGCGATTTATAAATTACGACAGTCAAAAATTTGTTACAGATATCTACTTGAAATCCACATAAAAATTTTCAACTATTCTCAGCTCTGCTCTCTTTTATGACGCTATTGCATCGTCATTTGTTATGAAAGTTTTGTTGTTCAAGTGAATTAAAAAATTTCAATTAATGTTCGATTTTTTTTTACCCTAAACGAAGAACTAGAATCCAGTTAGTCAACAATAATTAAAATGCATTTGTCACATTAAAATGCATTGTTTAAAGACTCATACATATAAGTTATAAATTGTAAGTGATGTATTAATTTTTATTAAAACAATGAGTTTTTCTTTTCAATTGAAATTATATATTATTTTTAAAAAATTTGTAACATTTACATTGTTTATTATTAAGTTATATGTATTGGTTTTGAAAACTGCTTTATATTAAAAAAATGTAAATTAATTCTGTCAAAAACTATCTTATTACATGATGTAAATAGATTTACGGGAAAAGAACTCTTAATAAGAAAGATGTAATGATTCGAGTACTGCTCGCCAATCCAGTTGAAGTTTTGTATAGGAATGCATTTTAGCCTTAATGAAGTAAAGCAAAGATTTTGTCTGTCTTTCCTTGGATTTTTTAAAAGTTAACACTTTCACTCTAAAATCGCGTCAAGTTAGTTTCTCAGAAACTCATGAATACTTTTGTAGACTTCAGATTTAATTGACAAACTCGCTTAAGGGTATTGAAAACTTAATTCAACCGAACGGCAAATATTGTATTTCTAAGTAAACGTGTGCAGTGATATATGTTAATTGAGGGTATTTTATTAAAATTTTAAAATGTTTCTTTATATTACCCAAGCTAAATAATGAAAATTTTTTTTTCAAAAAAAAAATAATCAACTGTATTAGTTGTAGTGCATATTGGCCCCATAGTGAATAAAATTTAAATTTGACTAATTAAATTTCAGCAATTTGGTACCTGTAAGAGATGTAGTGTGGATATCTCGATCCTGATTGGTTGTTGAAGTGTGGCATTTTGCTTACGTTAGCAACTGATCTTTCCATTCTATTTCAAGTAAGCCAAGACCATCAAGTTAACCAAGCCTCTTAAATAAACATTCCTTATTCTTACACTAAGATTCTTACACAAAGATTCTTTCAGAATTATTTCAGTTCTTTCACTATATATTTCTTACTTAACACTAGAACAGGCATGAAGCTATGTAGAACATAAACAAACTAATTATGTATCAAAGTTACCAGGTACGCAAAACAAAAATATATCTCGGTTGCAATAAAATACATTAACAAATAATAAATCAACAGCACTGCATTTAATTAGCTTCAGGTTAATTAACATTCTAGCTTAAGAGGAGAAACTTAACTCAATTTAACGCCATTTTGCTTTTAACAATCAGCATGGAATGACGTCATAGCGCTCATGTGTGGGTATCCATGGTCTTCTTCTTGAAATGCAAGTACCCAATCGACGTTAAAATTTAGATTTTTAATTTAATGTAATTTACAAATTCTGTTATTTTTTTTCTGTATTTCTTATGCCCGAAAGAAATGTATACAGTAAACTTATTTTACTTACTATATTTACTTAATATATGAACAAGTTTTTTATTTTTTTTCGAGTGACATTTTGTCATCGCGAAAATTTTACAAAGGGTTATGGATACTCTAGAGTTTTTCCCAAAGTGATTAAACATATAACCTTCACGGAATGCACGCCCAAAAAAGGATTTTGTTTTGACATATCAATTCTAAAAGATTGACTAACAAAGGATCCCGGAAGTCAAATAAAAGCGGGTGCGCAAGTCTCAAAACTACTCCTTTTGGCATCAACATCTTTCGCCATATTTTA
This sequence comes from Parasteatoda tepidariorum, assembly GCF_043381705.1. NCBI lineage: Eukaryota > Metazoa > Arthropoda > Arachnida > Araneae > Theridiidae > Parasteatoda > Parasteatoda tepidariorum. The sequence goes on from NC_092208.1 coordinate 31,430,615, forward strand.
TGAGCTAACGCAGAAGCCTCTCATGATGGATGCAACTTGCTTGTTCTTTTTTATTATAACAATCTGTTTCAGTGATTACACTGTACTGAGCTTTCATACAACCGCAAAATAAACATGAGCTCAGAACACCACTGCTAGTTACGAGTCTATCAAAGGCAAAGATAAAGATTGATGAGACAACATCTTGGTTAAATTGGGCGCTGGCTCTGGCTTGAAAAACCATGTCGTAAGGTCTTTCCCCTTTGTAAGGTGCTCGCTTACGGGCAACCTTATAGGTAATTGAATACTCTGTAAGCGAGACATATTTTTATGTCTTCTTTTGACTTTAAATCAACCGTTGGAAAATGCTCGGTGGAGATTTCCAATTAAATGTCTATTCTTTTTTTCTCCCCACCAAGAATGGAGAAGTAACTTATTACTAATTTGTCACGTGTCATTTTGGAATAACTAAACTATTGTTCATGTTGTAGGTCAGAGGAGAAAAAAAATAAACGGTCGTATAATAAATTAGTTTGATTGAATTAATTATTTGCTTGTTTTGAAATCTATTTGGTCTTGGTGCTCAGTATTTGGTTTTATGGACAGTGTCCCACTCTTTTCTCTAGTTCTTGTGCATTCAGAAATAGTAGATTTTTTAACTTTTTGACGCATAATATTTATTAAACTTATTTTTCATAATTGTGTATTAATTTAAGTCAAAATAAGTGGAAAATATTATATTTAGCACATTAATAATTTATAGTAGTGAAATACAGCTTGAAACACCGGTGTCTTTTTCAGCGTTGAAGGTAATATCTTCGAAACACGGTTTCCTAAACAATACTTTTTCAAATTTGTAATTATTAGCAGTTATTTAGATGTAAGAAAAACAGTTATTCGTCATTGAAATTTATTTACAAAATCATTTATTGATACATTTTTAATATATGAACCGGAAAAATATTTAAAACTATTTTTTTGGATTTTATATTTCAATACAAGTATAATTCCAATAATCTAACAGACTTTTTAGTAACTATTGGACTGTTATTTATTGTTAAAAAACACCAAAATATTTTTTTTCTTTTTTTTTTTGTAATTAGGGCATCAGAAAAAAATATATAAAAGAGACAATGGTGACCCATCTGTGTCAAAGGGATAATTGCTACCATTATAAATTACTATTATGAAGTTTTAATTAATATTTATATCGAAATTAATCATTTTAAAATTATTAAAAATATCTACGATACAATTCACAATTATTGTAATTTAAGAATTAAGGATTAAAATTAATTATAATCTTTTTAATTGATAAATACCTAGCGTTAACATTAACAACAACTTTCATGTTCGTCATAAAATATATCAATTTACTCTCAATGTCATATCAGATATATCAATATGATGTTTTCTTAAAAAGCCCTAGATGCAGTTCTGAATTTATTTTAATTAATTAATAAAAATTAATTATTTAGCCGCTAAAGTCTTTTGTTAAAAACAATAAACTATCGCTTTATTTATTCCATTACATAATCATGAATTGAAACTACATTTAGATATTTAGGTTTTTATTGCGCTTCTATTAAAAATGTAAAACAGTACATATAATAGGATTAGTATGTTTTTATTTCATTATTAAAGTTTCCTTTTTAATATTTTTTTTACATTTTCTTTTACAATGCATTTTATGTTGATATTTGTTTGTTCCATTCATTTTTGATTATTACTTTTCTTGAAGCAAAAGGAAACCAGACTGGTTGTTTTTAAAATTCTTATCTTACTATTTAAAGATTTAAATTTATAAATTTAAATCTATGAATTAAAATATTCATTGCTGTTGTAATAATTTTGAAGGTAATTTTTCTTCATCCGATTCGGTGAATGATTTCATTTTTTTTTTTTTTTTAATTTTAAACTAGAATTTAGGTTTGCTGATCGCTGCCACTCGCCAACCCCGGTATTTCAAACACAATAATTATTATTTCTTAGCACAAAACTTTTTCTACAAAATTTGAAATTATTCACTTGCATACTATAAAGAATTCTGCTTACTTACGCTAGTTCCCCCACTTTCCACGTTCAACTATCATTTCTTTAAATTAAATTTTTATTTTGAGTTAAATTTGATTAGTAGATAGTAGAAAAGATCTCGAATCATTCTATTTTCTTTATGATTCTATTACGATCTATCTTAAACAAATTTTGCTTGGTAATAAATTCTTTAATTACATTTAAAATCAAAGGTATATTGTTATAAAAAATTTGTGCATGCATCACAATCTGCATGTAGCTGGTAGTTAAGCTTTAACGAATATCTTTAACAATAATGTTAATAGAGTAATATCAGTAAATTATGTTATAATAAAATTATGTTATTATAAAAAATTAACTTTTATTTAACTCTTAATTTATGAAAACAATCAAAATAAAAAGTATAATAATAGCAGAGTAAAATAAAAAAAATATTAAATTATGCAGGTAAAAATTAACAGTTATAAATAGTCATATATTAAAATGGGCCAACAAATTTTCAAAATATTTTATTCAAAATATTCAAAATATTTGACTAAATTCAAAATATTTGGCTTGTAAAAAATTCTCCTGCAACTTCTATTAATTTTATGAAGTTAATATAGGAAAACTAGATCCTACATGCGATTTTTCGGCCATTAAAAATATACAGAGTACGATGGAAAACTCAGACACCATCATTAAGTTTTTATATATTGTTATATTCCATCAAAAAGTAGTTGGAAACTCATACTTCGAATGTGGTTAAAAAATGAAAAAATCAAAATCAGTACTGAACGACACTATGAAATCATGCACAAAAATGAAAGACAAATACCGACACAATTAATAAAGCTAAATTAAGTTCAATGTCTTTTTTATTTATTTATTATTAATCATTGCCCTTCCCGGTGAATTTCCGTTATTAAATTAGCAAAACACGTTTTAGTTTGCTCATCCCACCAAAAAGATAAAGTTTATTCGGTATAATTTAGAATAATGCTGTTTTGCCTGAAGCCAACTCATGATATTTTAAATTTACCCCAATCAAACAATTTTCTTCTGTACCTACACTTAAGCTATGCATTTAAAAACCAAATGGTTTTTAAATGCATAGCTTACTTTTTTATTCAAATAGCATTTATCATCAAAATTATTTGAGCATCATCTGCGTCAAAAAAAGTAGGGCAATTTTTTTTCATATCTCCTTAACGGATTAATACCATTTCGCCATTTCTTTTGTTTTTCAGTACGCAACTTATTTTTTTTTGTTCCCATTAGTACCTTATATCAAAATAATTTAGAATCATTGACATTAATAATAGTTTGACGATTTTCGATGCTTCTCTTAAATGAAATACATAGTACCATTTTTCCATTTCATTAGGTTTTCAGTAAAATAATTTACATTTTTATTTCAATTAGTACCTGTTAACAAAATTTATTAAGCATCATTGCCATCAATAATTATATGGTGATATTTTCTTACGTTTCACCTAAACAAATTTTTAACATTTCTTTATTAACTTTGCTTTTCAGTTCATATTTTTTTATACCAGATATTAAGCTTTGTAGAATTACGTTTTAAAAGCACCTAACACTAATTCGATAACGTTGTCCTTTATCGAATTACCACGTACAGGTTGATCATTGAATTAATCTGCCATAACAAATGAAAAATAATAAAATGTTTAAGAGCGGTCAATGCACACCTGAGAGCTATGAGATTAAAAGCATCTCTAACGTTATCCTCAAAAAGCAGAATTGTATGCAGTTTAATTTTTTCGATTTTGATTTCTAAGCCATTGAAAGCATTCCATTCGACAATGACCTTTCTCGTGCTTCGAATTCTTAGTATGCCCCGAATNATTCAGCTCTTAATCTAATGGCATATTTATTAACAAGTTATTATTATTGTTGATTTATTAGCATGTTAGTAAATTATTATATGCTTTATAATTTAATAATCATTTTGTTAGTCTTTTATTCATTTCCTTTTTTATTAATTCACTTTTTATGTTCCATCTCATAGCCTTAATTTAAAAAATACAAGCAGGGTGTTTCTGTCTAGGATTGTTCTGCAGAATGAAAGGGTAAACAAACTTATTAGCATATTTCGCTTGAAATCATATTTAAAATTAATCAACGAGAAAATTACGATGATTTATATCATTCAAGAAATCATTTTTGCATAATTAGCACTCATCTTTCTACATTGAAGGGCGGGACACTTTAAAGTGTTATAAAATAAATAAAATTGATCTACTATGATTATAATAAGTAAGATCTTGAGAATAATATGTAGTAAAACATATTCATTTTATCTAAAACATTAATTTCATTATTTATTTTTTTCTTCCAAATAACTTTTCGTTAAAAGTTTAGCGAAACGTGTTTTGAATGCTGAAAAAGTTCGATTTTATCTAAGGGTCGGTAATTATTGTTGTTAGTTTTAAAACCAATTATTAAAATATTGAAAAGAAAGATTAATGGTTATATCTTCATTAAACCTTAAAGTATTTAAATATTTACTCATTACATAATTTTGAAAATAAATAGACATTTTTTTCTGTTTATTAAGATAGTTAAAAAAAGATTGTTTTTATTTTAATAAATAAATTATTTAATTAAATTAAAAAAGAACATAAAAAGTAATTTACTTTGGAATAAAACTAAAATAGAAAGCGAGTAAAATAAAAATTTTATCGCAAAATTTTTTTCTGTAGCACATACGAAAGATTGGGAATGGTTTTTGGGGAAAACGTTTCTCTCTTAGTAAAATCTGTCTACATCTTCGGAATTTTAGGAAGTAAGTGCTTATCTGAATGTTTTCAAAGGTTGACTCAAATATTAACATAATCAGTGGAATAATTTCTATGTTACAAAATGTCAAAAAGCTTTTATTTTAAATTTTTTATTTCTCAAGAACTATTCGATCGATTTCGTTCAAATTTCATATTTTGTCATAAAACGTAATTTAAAATTATATGAAAGTTTCTAACATTGCTACCTTTATTAAGTATAATTTTATTATTTGAAATTATCTTGGTATTAAGAAATTTTATAATTTTGTTGCAAAAACTCTTCAGCTCTCTTAAAAAGAAAAACCACTCTGTGGGTGTAAAAGCAAGTTAAAAATTAACCAAACTGACCTCGTTGAAGGGTATTTTTAATTAAATGTTTTCTATTAAGTAACTAAAGAATTTAATGGGCATACGTTGCAGTGAGTAAATATAAAACAGTTATGTCTGAAGCCATTAATCAAAAGTTCTTTTTGAAATCCATCACACCACTTAAAAATGCACTTCACGCGTCAACTTTCATTAATTTTTTTTTACCCGCATGCTTTCTAAGAGATTGGATCAAAATAAATGGTCCACAAGCTCCAAAAATATGCTTTATACAACAAAGTTGCAAACAACATGTGTTAAATTTTTTTAAGCACTAGACAACCGTGGTATCTCGTACGATAGATTATTAAAGGTCGCAGTAAAAGAAATATCACGTTATATATTGTTTTATTTGGGCGTTTTTGTTTATCATAGTTTTTCCATTAACGAAACAATTACTTATAACTCTTTTAATTATAATTTCAAACAATATCTCATTTATATTAGATGTTTTTGAATTGCTTTATTTCTTGGTGATACTGTTAACAGAACTGGTAATACTGATAACTTGTGCTGCAGTAATATATAAAATTATAACAACAACGCGAACAGTGTAGCTAACGCAGACAGAAAACTTTTGGATAGTGTGGTGATCTCTGCCTACTGCAACTCAACGCTGCCAGTCCAATATGCCTTAGCAAGGAAGAACATAAAAACTAATGTTTTCTTTTCTCTTTTTAATTATTCCTCTACTTTCGTGCATATATCTCTATTAACGATCTGCTTTTGTTATCATCGTTGCTTGTTCAACTATACTTTATATATTATTATTCGAAACTGTTTATTATTTTTTTATAACCGTCCTTGAAGAGCCGACACAACTGAGAGTTTACAACTACCAATTTTCAACTCTGTAGCCTTGTAATTTTGAACCCAATCCAAAAGACAAGAGAACTCCTGGATCAAGTTTTGGGAGAAATTTGCCCTCGTGGAGGATGGATTTTGATGGAACTAACGCTCATTTGCCTTATACGGAGAGGAAAACCTTCCTATGGTTAACCTGACAGCAAGGGGACTCTAACCCACGATTCACCTACCACTGGGGATATTTTATTTCAGCACTGTGGTCGGTGTGAGCCATATGCGAAATTTGTATCGATCAGCCATCGCTTGGATTCGAACCCGGGTCACCTCATTGGAAGGCGAACGCTCTATCCCTTGAGCCATCACGGCTCAACCGTTTCTTATATAAATTTTATTAAAATCAGAATATGTCGAATTATTTCTCTCAATCGTACCTTCGCAGATACTATTACAAGCACTATCTTTAGAGCCAAAACAAATACTGAAGAGAAAATCTCAAACATGTTAGAAGTATTCAGAGACGAACAATTAGTTCGATACTATAGTAAATGCTGTCAAAGCTAAGGCGCAGAATGAAAATAAATAACAGAAATACTATTAATATTTCTATTATTTTCCCTATTCTATGCGTCTTGGTCTTGATGATGGTACTTTTTGTATTACCAAAAACGATTTACTTTCTCTGTTAACTGCGTAATTTGTGATTTGTGCAGTGAAATGCACTATAGTTCTAGTTTATTTGAGGTGTTAAATGAATGCTAATACGGGAATAATATTTTTAAAGCCAAAATAAAAAGTCTCGTATAAAGTTTGTTATGTGTCGAATTAGCATAAAGCAAAATACAATTATTTTTACAAATGATTATGTTGAATATTTTCTTTCAATTTTCTTTACTATCTTTTCTCTGTTTTTAGAATACATATTAAGAATTCAAAAAAGTTGAAAATATTGCACTCTGTTTGTTCAGACAATCCTTGATTCCCCACAAATGAATCTAGTAAGTTTAAATCAAGGTATGGAGATCACCCAGATGGGGAAAAAAGCAGTCAATCAACACATTATTATTAAAAAATTATTTGATTAATAATAGTATGAGTTGCTACCCTCTTTCTTTTGCTGATAACAGCAAACAGTTCATTTTAAACTAAAACGCTATGATGCAAAGGTCGCTCCTAACTATTAGATTGGTTAATGCTGCCGTCAATGTTAAACCATGTCTACTTCATTTGCAAGTATAATGAGCCAAGTGAAAAAGGGGATGCTGTTTCCTTTTAACCTTAAAAAAAGTATGAACATTCCGTAGGCTAATTAAAAATGTTGGCATTTTGTTAACACCTGCAGTCATCTATTAGGCTTATTGCAATAAACCTTGTCAGGGCATTGCAAAGTAACACCGACAGTTTGCGAAGAGCCAAATTTTCAAATCAGCCTACGACATAAATATCAACCTACGACTATGTTATTCTCTGAGATGCGATGGTCAATAGTAAAGGCATTGCCCTGGGTTCTATCCATGGAGCCGTATTGTAATCTACCCAACTTGCATGGGCATAAGGGTGGACGGCACGCAATGCTGATGCCAATGCCACCCCTGTACCCTTCGTCTCGAAATAAAGCCTTTTTATCCACTACCCAGTACCCCCTTAGACAACAAACCTGCTGCCACAAAACAGCTTTACTTCAATGTTCTCCTAAATTTGTAAATTTTTCCTACAAAACAAGAATTTAAAAAAAAATCAAATATAAAATTAAAACTACTTTTTGTGATGGTATTAAAATTCGTTCTCCTTTTGCTCAGATTTAATTTTAATCTTCATCAAATGATTTACTGATTTTAGATTATTTTAATCTCCGTTTTCTCTTTAATAGTAATTGATAACAATACGAATAGTTTTTTTTTTCTTATTTCTAAGTTATTACTTAATCTGTGACACCTAAGGCGCATAGTTTTAAAATGATTTTCTAAATGTAAATATTCAGGGTTGTATTGCCAGAACATCTCGCTGTTGCAAGGAACTATGAATTTCAAAACTAAGGCTACGCAACCAAACTATTTACTACACATTCCATTCAGTTAGCTCTCAATAATTTTTACTCTTATCTGTCTTACTTAAACAAACAGTTTAAACAATAAACGCAACGAACATTTAATTTCACATTTAATCTTTTTGTCGTATCAAAGGAGATAGGGCTACGCGTTCCCTTTTAGGGCCCCTGACGGGCGACATTTATGGTCAAAAAAATATTCTACGTGATGAGAATCAGCCGAAGGCACACGTATTCTTTGGCGGCAATCTACCGTGTGATTTGCGACGCATAAATACTCAATTACATATCTATCTTCAATTCATGAGAGGAAACTTATAACAAAAAAGCAAGAGTGCAGTTTACGATTTGTTGCAAGATAAAAAGGTTACAGTTAAGAGCTACTTACCTTTCCATTTGCACCTTACCATAATGACGTCGACCATGGGCATTTATTTCATCAAACCCTATTAAAATGTGCATGTGTTACCTAATGATGATGAGCTTTGATTTCATCTCTAAGGTGGGATTCAATTTTATTCTACATGCTTGATAAAACAATTATCTTTTTTTTTCTCGAAATGATCCTTAGAGATGATTATTTAGCTTTATTTTCTCAACCCTAAACAAGAATGGCATTCGTAAGCTAAAGCGCAGCAGATTTTGACTTTTGAAATTTTAAAACTATACAATAATTTGCTGATTAACAATAACATGTTTCATATTTTCAATACCAATCTACACTTAGTAAATTACATATTTTGGATACATATTTGGAATACATATTTGCTGATTTTAGATACTCTAACGAGATTACTGGTTTTGAATACTAAATTATTTGATATTTAGTAGAAATTGACCCTTTTCAGGCTATTAATTATTGATTCATGGCTGAAGTTTTATTACAGCGCAATAATTTTTAAGTTCATAATTTTAAAAAAAAGAATCAGTAAACGCCATTCTCATCAATATGCAAATTTCAAAAACCATTCGTTTAAAATGCAAATTTTTATTAGCAGTACATTGTAATACTTAAGATATTATTTTTCACGTTATAGATTACTGTTTTTTGATACTTAGTTGACATTTATTGTTAGTTTCTTACTGTTTTCTTGCATAGTTGAAGTTTTATTGTTTGTTAATTACAATTACGATTCATGGTTAAAGATTATAACTAGTTCATTGCAGTTTTGATATTTGATTGAAGTTTTAATTTTTACAATTTTGATATATAGTTGAAGTTTTATTGTAAGTTCATTACTGTTTTGATACATAATTAAAGTTTTATTGTTAGTTCATTACTCTTTTGATTCATAGTAGAAAATTTGATTCAATATAATCCTCTTAAGTTTATTGGTTTTGAAAAAGTTTTTAATATTCATTTATAAAATAATAAATATATTTAAAAGAAATTATTTTAGGAAAATTTGCCTCCTATGAGATAAAAACTGCTCCTGTTAAAACTCCTGTTAAAGAAATTAACATCTATGATTTTTTATGTTGTTTAATTTTGATGCTAATGCTTACACTAAAAATGTTTTTAAATGAGTTTCTGTAAATATATATGTGTGGATAAAAATTTCCTATACATCATAATTATTATAATGAGTAACATGTAGAAATTACAATGAGCTTTTTTTCACATAACCTACCTACACAGAGAGAAAAAATCTGGTAAAATTACCGAACTGTATGGTAATGACATTTCTGGTAGGAAGAAAACGATAATTTCAGTTAATGAAACCAAAATATTATTTCCTTTCATATGGCAACGGTTTACCCGAAATTCAGGCTTTCATAATTATATTCCTCATAACCATGCATTTAGTAAAAGTACGAAACGGAAAATTAAATTTAACCGTAAAAATGTTGTTGATAATATTACCAAATTTTACCCCATTTACCAAATTTTATCACAGAACAGAATTTTACCAAAATCCTTACCATAAAAATTAATCGTTGCGGAAAAATTATCGAGCTTTTTGGTGTTCCCCATAGAGGTAGAAACACCATAAATCTTATCATACTTTGGTAGTTTTGACCATACTTTTTTTTCAGTGTAGTATGCTCAAATTCAACTATTAAGATTCTTTTTTTTTATTAGCATGTATAACGATTTCATATTTGCTTCTTCGAGGCACTGCGAAATTATCTCTGTAAAAATTTACTAATTTTATTTGCAGGTTTTTAATGCTTTTCTCCTTCACATCTGGTTTTTTTTTTCAAAAATATAATTAATGATTTATTTTCCGAAATTCAATTCCCAATAAGTTACATAAAATTCTTAAAATTATCTTCTCTTAGAAAGCTAAAATATTAGTCAATAATGGTACTGAAAACATAGACATCGAAACGAAACTCTGCAATCGGGCAACTTTGAAATGAAGCATCAAAACTATTTTTATGTATCAAATCTAAAAAACGACGTAGTTAGAAGCTGAAAATTAAAATTGAAAATAGAATTACAAAATTAAGTGTGGTTTAAAAAAATTCCGGTACCTGATCAAACAGAAATATTTGTTTTTTCATAAATATATTTGCATTATGTTACAAAGTTGACATTAGAATATTTTATTACAAAGTTGACATTAGAATATTAATATTAGAATATATTATTCAATATATGATTCCTGTATATTTACAACTTTTTTTTCCAAACATCAGTTATTTAACCAATTACACAATTTCTTTTCTGAAGAATGTCCATTCAGAACTTGAAAAAAATTTATAATCATAACAATAAAAACAGAGCTAGATTTTTCAAAGCAAATGATTTAGTTTTTGTAAATAAGTATACATTTAACCAAGCAATGATTCTTTTTTTGGAACTTTAAGAGGTTTCAAACAATTAAAGTTGATTTACAAATAGCATAATTCTGATTATCTAAAAGGTTCTTTTTCGATTAGGACAGATAATCATCCTGTATTAAGTTGGCTTCTTAATTTAGTTTATTTACATGCAATTTTTTTTTTTTTAATTTAGACAGCCGACGATGCATCAGCTACTGCTACTTCATAATGACTTCTTTAATTGTTTATGACTCAAATAATGTTCATTAATTTCCCTTATCTATTTACCTGCCCAAACATTTAGAGCAAATTGAAGTGATCTCCCATTCGATAAAAATCCAAAACGAAAATTTGCTTGCTTGTTGCTGAGCATTCGGTCAGTATCGCCATGCTTGTTTCTTGCTGCGGCTAATGTGCAAAACGTTCCACATGCAGGTATTTCAAGTAATGATTTACTCTCTTATCTGTGATCTTAAAGTGTTTCTCGTTCCATTTTCCAGAACTAAAAGGTGTTCTTATACATCGTCTGCGGACACATTGATTTCGAATTTCCTCACGATTTTGACCTTCGAAGATGCATTAACCTTGCTAATTCCCATCCCTCTTCCACGGTGGCTAAGAGGATAATAAAGTGATAATTGGTTTCTGAGTGAACTCTTAGATTTCACCTAATTCCTTCAAGCTCCTTATAAGTAGCCATGAATATATGAGCTCGAAGTTTCATTCATATTCTGCCGACGATACAGTAAGCTCTTTGGCACACAGAACTGTCATACATTTCATATTAATTTTCCTTAACGAGACTCGTCGGATGATTTATTTTTAATTTAGAAGCTGTTCATTAAAGAAAAGAAGGAAAAGTAAAGTGTAAGAGTAATTAACACAGGAACACAATAAAAAAAACTAGTCACTAAGCTCAACAAGGAGGTCAAATTTACTAAATATAAGTAACGATGTTAAATTTTTTTATATTGCAAGCACTTGGTACGTGGAACTGCAATTCAAAAGACAATTTTTTTTTCCAAACTCAAACAAGGTTATATACGTAACATTTTCAATTTTCAGAATATGTTCTTTGCGTAAAATTATAAAACGCGCGAATTTTTATTTTTGCGAGAAAAAAAATTTTTTTTTCTTGAAGCTTTGTGTTGTCGGAACTGAAGATTCTCAGAAATTTTGACAAAGCACATGTATTTACATGCGGTAATGATTGACTGACTCAATCTGAATGAATACCTGAGGACTGACCAGTACTTTGTGTTCTATTACTTCCACAATTACGATTAAGACATAAATCCATTGAACCTTTGCATCGAAGGTCAAAAGACATCCAAAAATCTTAGAAATGAAGCTATTTTCTTAGACTCATACCGTCAAAATCTGCACGTGCCACCAGTGAACCACAAAGTGAACCACATTTATGGAGAAAAAAACTGTCAGCTGGTGTGCCGGTATAAAACCGGTTTTTTTCACAGAAAAATATTGTTGTTTAAAAAAAGACGCCTAATTTTCAGGCAGATATGTACTGCTATTGTAACACAAACTCTTATTTTTACAAACAAACTGTGTTTTTTTAACAAGAAATTCCATAATATAATTAAGTAAGCTATGTAGTTGGGGCGAACCAAGAGCAGCATTCGCACGACCAATTGACGCTGAGATTCGAACCTGGTCACCACATTAGAGGGCAAGCGTTCTATCTTCTGAACTGCAGAAGTTATGTCTTCGTATGAAGAAAGTGTCTTCATATTTTATTTTATTTTATAACCGTCGTTGAACAGCCGACACAATTTTTGGGTTTACGACTACTAATGTTCAACTCCGTAGCCTTGTAATTTTGAACCAATCCTAGAAGACAAGGAAACTTATATAAAGTATTGGGAGGAGTTTTGCCGTCGAGCAGAACTTTTTTGATGGAACTAACCCGCATTTGCGTAACATGGAGAGGAAGACCACGATTAGTTCCCACGGTTAGCCTGATGGCAAAGGGACTCTAACCCATGATCGGTCTACCACTGAGGATATTTCACGTCAGCACTGTGGTCGGTGCAAGCTGGATGCGGATTCGTATCGTCCAGTCATCGCAGGGATTCGAACCCGGTTCACCTCATTGGAAGGTTTTCAACTGTTTTTATCTTAAAAGTCTTACTTATTAAAATAGTATTTAAGTATAAAAACGTCTAAAACATTAGCGGCCCACCCATTTAAAAGTGTCTGGAAATTTGACAAACCGAAAAATTCTATCTAAAGAAATATAATAATCACGTAGAATATCAATTTGACAATAAAATCGAATTTCAGTTTTATTTATGCGATGTTGAAAACCAAAAAATAATTGCTGAAAAATAATAACGAGTATAGAAAGTAATAGTAAAATGATTTGAACTGCATGGCAAAAACCTGAATTTGAGCTGACGGTTTTAATCCGTTCACAATTAAGCTGAAAAGCAGTAAGAAACCGTTTTGTCAGCAAAACAGTTTTAAACCATCAAATATACAGAGAAACTCTGTAAAAAGAATGGGAATTTTTTGCAGTCTATGTATTTCTGTCATACATTTGGCGTGACCTTAAAGTAGCAAAGCGCTGAAATTTTGCAGGAATTTCAAGGTCATTATTTAGCTTCGCCAAATCTAGACTTCTTAGAAATTTTCGGGGGAAAAAATCCTTAGGTATAGCAGAAACAGAAGCAATTCATAGATCTCTAGTTATTGATTCAACTTTCCTATAATAGGGTCCTAAACTTTTAGGCTTGTACTTGAGAAAATGGGTACAGAAAGAGTTATGTGAATGTTGATTTAAAAAATATGAGACTGAATCCCAATGTGAATAAACTCCCCGAGGTGAGCTTTAGTCTCCATCTAGAATTTACTGAGGAAGCAGTAAATTCCAGACGGAGGGTAAATTGTAGTAAACGGGGAAAAACATACTCGTTGCTATCTGGGCAAGTGATATAATGTTTCCTGCGTAATTGTTTACGCTGAATAAAAGAAAATGACACCCAAGTTTATACATCTAGCAATTAATAAGTTATTTAAGTTTTATATAGAAAAAGAGCAAATTCAGACTCATTCATATTTATGCGTCTGACAATGCTACCTAGGCAAGTGAGATATTGTTACCAAAGTGTTACCAGCAATCGATAGAAATACTTCAGTTTAATAACATTTTAAGGTTATAAGAGTTTTAAGTAGGTTAGAGCAAATAATTGCATAAGTGTATTTTTTATGCTAAAATTTTTTATAACTTTTAAACTGTTAGTGAACTGTCAATTTCCCTAGCAAAAAATACATAGGAATCAATACCTTACTTGCTTGGATAACAATAATAGACGCATAAATATATGTGATTTAGAATTGACTATGTTTCTGATTAATTCGTACTCAATTAATTCTTAACTTTTAGGTATATAAAGGAGTGATGTTGAGCTTAAATCACATTTTAAAACAATTTACAATTATCAATAAGTAAAGGAAACAATTTTTTGTTTTTGTATTTTTTTTAGCTCATAATCTGAAGAATTAGGCTCTAAAATGTTTTGTGAAGTAAAATAAATTAATTGCAAAAGTCACATGAAATGCTTTAAGGACACCCTTTGATTAAGATTAAATAATTTTCAAATTTAACTCGAATAAAACATTAAAAAAAATATTTGTATATATAAGAACGAAGCAACATTGCAAGAAAAACTAACGCTCTGTCTGGAATAAATTACTTTATGTTTCTAAATTTATTTTAAAAACTATTACAGACTTTATAAAATAGAATTAGATTATTAATCCAGAAAAGAATCCAGGTAGGAAATTCTAAGTGTTCTGAAATAAGTACGTAATTTAATGACAAGAATATCTCAATGCCTTCTAGTGTTCTATACACAACATATTTCAATAAAGTAAAATAGAAGTGAAATGCCTGTTGCATATTAAATTAGCTGCATGATTTTTAACCGACTGAACTGTTCTAATCAGTAGACACGTGACTTGCAATTATGTGTCTCATTAATAAGAATATTTACTACATTCAGTTCTAACTCGTCTGCAAAGATTATAGATTTTTCCATCCATTTATTGTAGTGATTCGTGATTTAAGTATTCATAATCTGACGCCATTTCTATGGAAAATACTTAACAAGTGACTTTTTTACTACATTGAAAATGAGATTTTTTATGTCTAAGTATGAATTCAGTATCTATGATTAAGCATTTATTTATGATAGATAATGAAGCTTTTTTCCATACAATGTCATCATCAGTAAATACTTGTGAAGGATATCCTTGTTTATTATAAATAAAAAATTATCGAAACAGGATATATGTTAACATTAATTGATTATTTCGTTGAATGAATAACAACAATTTCTGTCACTAAAATTTTTTTGTCAGTTACTCTAACCTGTTTTTAGACATTTTATAAGAAGAAAAAAACTCTTATTCAGGTTTGTGAAATTAGAAAATTTACTGAGTAAGGTTTATTTATTTTTTTTGTTGGAAAAAAAGGACAAAAGAAATGATATATCCATGTTTTAGGATGTTTTTAACTGTCAAAAACATTTTAGTGTTTTGCTATTTAAAAGAGTTCGGACTTAACTAGTTTTGTAATGAATGAGGGAGTTTTGTTTGTCCATGCCCGGAAATAAATGATTTCATACTTACTACCGGCATTTACTAAATATTTTCATGTTAACTACATAGTCTATCATTTACTTTTAAAATCCCCCGATTCACTGCAGTATCTTCTACAATAGTTTCCACTTAAATGGTTTTTCGATGCTCTTCGTCAAGCAAAGCTATAATTTTAAACTATCTATACCATCTTTGCGTGAAGAATTATCTGAGCTTTAGAACAGACAAATAAATAAAATATTTTAAAATTTATTAAACTTATATAAAAATCTCCACTTTTCCACCTAGATGAGAATTATCAAAATCATTGCCTTATTTTCAGTTTTTGCGAATTTTTATGAGCCCAATACAGCATTAGAGTAAGGTTTTAAATATTTAAAAATTAGACTGCAAACTCTTTTCATTTTCATAAGACTGTGGCTTTCCTCCATATTGACGTTTTGTGCCATTTTTAGAATAAGCATAGATAGCGTTGGCTGTAGATAGGCTAAACTTGACCAAACAGTCATGAATATCTGTTACAAACTCACATTAGTTATAATTTACAAAAGACCATAATTTTATATAACGACAGAGCCTTTGAAAAACAGCCCATGTTACCAAATTCTTGGCCCGAAATTTTCCCTATTCATTGCATGCTAAAATTGTCGCCTTTTGTTATCATTTCATTGTTTAGTGCTACCAGTGCTCAAAAAGAATATAATCGTATAGGTTTTGAACCCACATTCCTGAATTCTAGCTAATTACACAGCCTATTTGATTGTAAGGCGTATAAAATTGAGCTTAACTTTTTTGATATTCACATTTAAATGCTAACTTCTAATACATTATTCCAGGTCACTTCTTCACTCGGCATCAGTGGCACACATAGAGAAGACAGATCAGTGTGACAACTTAGTCGGACTGACAAAACGACAGATCAAAATCTGCAAGAAGAATCTCGAGATCATGGAGTCCGTACGCGTCGGTGCTCAACTGTCTGTCGCAGAATGCCAGTGGCAATTCAGGACGAGAAGGTGGAATTGCAGCACCGTCAATGGAACAAAGATATTCGGAAAAGTACTTAGTGATGGTGAGTGTGCTACACTTAATAATCCAATATATTTTTTCTAAGTGGCATCATAAACTCATATATTTCTTTACCTGTTGGCTACATTATACTACAGTTATTATTCATTTTGTTAGGTTCCCATTGCTAATATTTTAGGCAGTGTTAAAAAGAGTTATCTATACGTTAAGTATTTATGTAAATTACTTTTGTTAGAAGTCCTTTAGTAAAAATTTAAGTAGTGTTGAATGGTTAGTTAAATGTTAAGTATTTATTTCGAATAGTTTTGTATTTTTATAGAAATAAGAACTTAGTTACGAAGAAATTATTTAGTTTTATATTTCATCCCTCCAAAAATGGTTGTCGAAATTTTGAACATAAACGGTGCTATTAATCCACTTAGATAGCTATTAATCCACTACTCCCTACTTTCAGAGAGACTGTAAACAGTGCTCTCTGAAGTTCTGGTACACATGTAGGAGGTGGTTGACGAGCCAAGCATGTCCCATACATTCTCGATCAGATTCAAATCAGATGAGAATGCTGCCTAGTCCATATGGGTAATATCCTTAGATTGAGGACATTCCGTTTACGATGTTTATTTGGTGAGGACGAGGGTTGTTATCCATAAACACAAATTCTGTGCCCATGGCACCCTTTAAACAAACTTACATGTTATTCTAGAGCAGTGTTTCCCAAACTTATGACTTTTGTGTACCCTTTCTAAATTTCTCGTAACGCTGTGTACCACTAATAAAAAAATGAATGTATTTTTTACTATAAAAAAATTGCACTAAAGTTAAAAATCACAACTGGCTGTTGACACCACTAATTTTCAACTGTTAACTCTGCAAAAAATAGCCAATAGAAAAAAACGTAATCGTAAATTTTCATAGCTAACTTTGTTTTTTTAAAAGAAAAATTGAAATTTTCGTTAGTTGCAAGATATTTCGCATAAGAACGCGTACCCCCGCTAAACTGTTCCTTTTACCCCTAAGGGTACGCGTACTAAACTTTGGGAAACACTGTTTTAGAGCGATGTCCCGATAAATTTGGCCAATTTAAAGGATTTGAACAAATCTCTTCGGTAGCCCAAGATAATTCCACCCCAAACGAGCGATCCTGCACCACCGTAACGGTGTCCTTTAATCATGTTGTCTTGGTGCTAACGGGTACTTGGCATTCTCCACATTAAAGTTCGATGTGAATCAGACTACAAGCTAAATCTAGACGCATCGAAAAGCATCCAACAAACCCAATGTGACGATGTCCACATTACATGTGTGATGGTGTGATTCTCTAAAATAATTATTGCAATGAAATATATTTTTACTGTCATATTCATTTCTATTTGTGGAAGATTCCGTTTCATACACATTTGAAATGTTTTCAAAAACTGAATTTTAGTGATTATTTTATTTTATTGAACTACAAGGGAGTGCACTGGGATGTTCAATAAATTAAAAATCATACTTCTCTTTAAATGTCGTTAATTTTTTTTATACAACTATAACTAGTTTTTGCTACGTGCCATATTAAATGTGAAATGAATTTCAACTGGAACTGGAAAATTTGCAATTTTAAATGAAATTTGCATTTATAATGAACTAATATTTTCTTTTTGCTCTCTTTCCTTAATTAATTTCCTTTTCCTTCGAATACGAATGTGTTGCAAAAAATAACTTAAGAAATCTTCAAAAATAATAAAACTGTATTTCCTTGAGCTTCTTATTTTTTTCGTTCATACTAATTTTAATTTAAAAATATAGCACTTATTAATTATTTTTATTTTCAAATTTAAAAATCGCATAAAATGTTATTAAAAATTTTGACAAAAATTGTTTCCTTTGTAGCGTTAATTTAATTTTTGGAACTTACCTTTACATATGCAATTTTTAAAAAGTTTGATTTTTTCTGGTTGCATACCTTTGAGGAAATTTCTTCAAGTGCCTTAGTTCTAGTTTCTTATTCTTTTTTGCTTTAAAAAAACTGTATTAAAACATGCTCTAAGATTGGAACTTCGACCACCATGAGCAATTTAATCAAAACTTTTGATAAACCTTTACTCGATAAATAATATTTACTTTACTACAAAGATCGATCTTGCTCAACACACCCACGTCAGACACCACCTGTGCTCAATATCCATAGTTTAACAACATAAAGAATCATGTAAGATAGCGATTATAAAATGAATGATGAGGTACGAACAAACTAAACAATTTTTTAAAAAAAAACTGACAATTCATGAAAGATGATAATAATCTCATCAATTAATGTCAGAAAAGAAATGCAAATAAAACGAGTTCCGTTGACAAACAGAAAAACATTCTACTGTAATTAGTTCGTAAAATTAATCAACAGCTCATTTAGATAGTCATTAGTATACAAATTAATTATCTTTGTTGAAGAACTAGTTATTAACTTTCGTTCATCGATGTAATATATTAGCAAATTAATGCGCTTATTAATTTTTTTAAGAAATTACTATCACTAATAATATAAATTATTTTTAGTTAGTGAATTAATGTTAACAAAATATTTAAAAAAGATTAATTCTGAATTTTCACACATGTACTTATTTCGAATTTCGGTTTGGGGTAAAATTGGTTCTTTAAATATAATATTAATAACATGAACTATATATATATATATATATATATATAACAAAATAAATAAATACAAAAAAACTCGAAGAAAATTAAGAAAAACAATAAGTTTCATTTATTGCGCATAAGCTGCAAGTAAAT
>NC_092208.1:31449873-31551719 GCF_043381705.1 Parasteatoda tepidariorum
AGAGAGAGAGAGAGAGAAGTTAAAAATATGGAGAAAGCATGGAAAAAAAGTTTATGAAAACAAAAGAAGAAACGCTATAAAAATAAAATGTTTTAAAAAATATTTAAGAATTTTAATTAAGAATTTTATTTAAAAAAAACTAAAAATTAAGAAGTCGGAAAACAAGATTATGAAAAGATATAATCTCGCCATCAGCTCACACGATTATAACCGCAAAAAGGAGTGCTTTCGAATATTGCATTAATATAGCCAAAACAAAATATATCAATGCAATAGTGTGAGGAGCACTCAAAAATATTTTTAAATGAAAATTGAAAAGTTATACTTAAATTATTGTCACAATACTTATTCAGGTAATAAATTTGTTTATATAATAATATATGCAGTCTAAATTATCAAAGACTATAGGGGGTAACTTTTCAATTAATTGTAAATAACTGAAGTCGGAGTCAAACAAATTTTTTGGCTGCAACCCCTGCTTTTATCATTAATTTTCTACAACTTATACAGGATGTCCCATCTTGTTGCGAAAAATTTCCTGGAAATGTTAGGACAAATTTCTTGAGAAGTTAGGGCACGTCAAAAGGATTGAGAAATCCGATGAATTGAACCTACTTGATGGAACAACTTCATGGAAATATCTTATGAGCCAGGGACGCTTTGCTATTTTGAACGTATTGTTCGTGTTCTTTTGAACCAGTAGATTTATTTATCTAAAATTAATGTTAATTTTTTAGATTTCATAATAGCTATTGTAGAAAATATCATTCAAATAGGCTCATAAATAGTTGTTTTATCATAATTTAATGATTTGGCGATTAACTTGATAAGTTCGTATTATCCTGTAATTTAATTTAAGAACGCGGTTGCACTTCGAATCAGGACGTTTTGGGCCCATTAACGCTTTGTCATTTTGTTTTTTCTCTAATTTTTTAAATTAAAACTTAAAGGAAAAAAATACACGAAATATTTCATCGTAGTTTGATTCTTGTTTTTTTTCTATTAATTTTCTTACTGCTAAAATTTAAACCGTCATAGTTATGGCACTGATATGATTGGAAAGAAGCGGTTAAACCAACAGAGTTCCATCTTACTTTCTCATGCCTAACCTAATAGATTTTTAAATTGAAATTGCACAATTGTGTGTACGTAAGACGACTCGTTACCCAAAGCTTCAATGACACATAAATTATTCCAATGTTTAGCGTAAATACTATTCTGAATGAAATGATAAGCAAACCAACCTATTTATGCCAACCTAATTTCAAATAGCTCTTTAAGGTACTCATTACATTCCATGCTTTTTTCAATAAAGCTCAAAGCCTACTTATACCTACTGCCCATCAAAACAATTCCACAAATGTTATCTTCATTCATATTCTATATGTTCTTTAAACGACAAACACTTCAAACAACACAACCATTCAACGATTCACAAAAATCTCATCAAGCCTCGTAAATGACGGAAGTGTAAAAAAAAAATCTACTACCACGCATCGAATAGGTTTTATGGATATTAAGTTACAGATAAGAAGGTCACAATGGCCGAGGGACATCGGCGGGGAGTGGTCACAACAAAACATGCTATTTGAACTTTTTGTTCCAAACATTTCAGCTGCAAATTGTTTTGCTGTGTAGGATGCCCGGAAGTTTTAAGCCCTTAAGAAATTGTTATTATAGAGGAGAATGAAGCTTAAAATTAACAATATGTTTAGAAAACGTTGTGAAGGACTATACCCAGTTTGACCTACTTAATAATTAGGTTTTTGTCAAGCGATAGTAGAGTTTTCATCGTTACAAATTCGATCTTCGTTAAAAGAACCCTACACTGCGTGAGTGGTATCTTCAAAAATTTTAGCATGTCTCTTATACGTTTTTATTAACTCTCGTTCGTGTGTGTGAATCTTGCAATCAAAGTTTCGTCCACTTTCCAATTAGTTTGTGCATTTAATTGTGCTGGAGATCTATACTTTAATGCTGGATATGGAGTTCTATACCTTATGGCAATACATGTTTCGATTTTCTTAACGCTGCAAAGAGAATTTATTTAGTTATTTCAAAAATAATCCAAATCATTAGTTATTTCAAAAAGAATCTGTCGTCTGCAAGATTTTTTTACATTCTGATTAGCCTAGAATGCTCGAGTCTCAAATAGAGCTCTGTGTCTGGTGAAAATCTCAGTTTCAAATGTCTCCTAAATGTTACGGGACAATCGAAATTTGAACCATTTTCTGCCTTGTTAGAGCACTCATATCGCTACTAGAGCTTATAACTAATAACAATACAAGGTTTGAATCGTTTTTTTGACTATGATGAATGAGTTTATTGCCGTTTTATCCCTATCTCTTTCGGCAACCAAACAGATTCTGATATTTTCTACGGTAATGATACTTTGGATTTCCTTGTAACTTTTTTATTCTTCTTTGGTAACAGATTAATTAGTGATCCCTAATGAGTATACTTTAATAACTGCATTAATCACAATTATTCTAAGAACATACATTAAGGACGATGATTACAGAATATTCTGACTAATTGACACTTCTCGTAAATTATTTTTAATTTTCAGTTTGTTTAACGTTATCAATAGAAGCAGGTATGTAAGCGTTCCGTTGATGCATGATCCCACTGTATCAAGAGTCTTTTATTTTTCAAGCTCAAATCGTTAGCATTTTTTCACTATGTTCAAATAATGGCGAGATAAGGTGAGAGAATAACAGGGGAAATCTTATTTTATTTTCCATAGTATATTTTCTTTGAGATCAACAGATTCAACATAAACATAATCGTAATAGATTTAAAGTTGTAGTGGCCTTAGTCGTTGATTTCGTGCCTATTTGGATGCTTGATGCAGATGTCCCCTCAACACCTTCTGCTTGTCACTATTTCTAGAAGATAAGAGCTAATTTATTTTTCATTTACAAAATAGTTTACATTCTGTAATAAAATCAGTAAATGCATTAGTGAGAATACCCATTTTATTTCAGTATTACTAAAGTTTAAATTTTTATATATTTTTAATATTTTTCACGTTTTAGACAGTAAAACAAAGTTTATTTTTAGCTAGAATTGTTTGTGAATTCCAGTTTGGTTCTACTTCAAAAAATAAATAAGAAATAAAGCATCCTATATTAAATAAAGTACGCCCCTCTGAAATGAAGTTCTCTTAATTTTATACTGCATTTGGACGTAGGGCAAACCAATCAGAACTGAACATATACAGTCAAACCCCGCTATAGTGAGGGAGTTCACTATATCCGTTACGCAGGCAATTTAACTAATGGTTCCCAAACTGTTCTCTTTTATTACACATTATTCAAATAAATTACTGAAAAAATATTATGTAGTAGCAAAAAATGCGTTATTTTTAATTACTCTTCGTCTTGAGTACAAAAAAAATAATTAGTTATCTTTAGCTGATGAGCAATCCTCAACAATAGATATGGAAACACTTCCCGACTCTCAGATAATTTTTTCTGAATTTCTGTTATTCCGCTTTTTAAACCTGTCTAACCTTCCATTCGAGCACATAAAAGTAGTATCATGAAATCGCTTAGCAAATTCATCGACATTTGTCCAGATACTGGAAGATTGCGACTTCTTCGATTGGTGAACCCGGGAGTAATACTTCTTCAACATCCTTGTGATCTGCTTTTCTCAAAATTTTTCTGCCATCTAAATTTTTTTCATGAGCAGAAATTATTAATTGCCTATTTTTCCATATGTTACAAACTGCAGATTTGGATAGTTTATATTCCCTGCAAATATCAGCTTAATTGCATCCATTTTCAATTCTTCTGATTATGCCCATTTTGTCATCAACGTTTTACGTTTGCTGCTCGCCATAGTTAAATTTGAAACATTTATTTGCAGGATTTTTTTAACTGAACTAAGAGCAAAAAGGAGTTGAAATGAGGGTTTATCAACACATATTAGTGTCCAACCCTTTGACCAATGATGAATAATTACTCATTCCCTGTGACAGAAAATGCATATTGATCCCACTGACACATTACAGGTGCATCATCTGCCTGGGTTGGAAACATCTGCTTGGTTTGTTTAGGGATGGGAAAGTTAGATAAAAGAAGCAAACAAGGAATGCTTATCGCTACATTCCCCTCTATAGATGGTTTTAAAAATCGGTATATATACTAATTTTGAAGTAGAAATTTCAAAATTATTACAAAAAAATGGAGAAAAAAAATCAACCGAAGACAGAAAAAAGTTCATTATATCCAACTTCATCACTTTTTTGGTTCACTATATCCAGAAAAAATAACATTATACGTGTATAGCAAGGCACGGGACCGAACATTTCGTTCACTATATCCGAGAGTTCACTATAAACCGTGTTCACTATAGCGGGGTTTGTCTGTATNGTGTTGTGAACTCCAGTTTGGTTCTACTTCAAAAAATAAATAAATAAATAAAAAATAAAACATCCTATATTAAATAAGGTACGCCCCTCTGAAATAAAGTTCTTTTAATTTTATACTGCATTTGGACATAGTGCAAACCAATCAGAACTGAACATATATATTAAGGAAGTCTATATACAAATGTATTTACAAGGAATAATTTACTTTGTATTAAAATTAAAAAATTTACTTCTGTATTAACTGCGGTAGAAAAAAATATCAAGTGTGAAAGAAATATAGGAATATTTACTCAGCCGAAATAAAGCCACTATTGTTCAAAGCAAATATATTCGCATATTTATATTCGTGTTGAAATATGCTATGTTGCATGTTAGATGAATAATCATACCATCAACACTATTCCAGGTTTTAATAACTGTAGCATTTAGTTATACTATAGACTGAAACTACTTGTTTTTATTGGCACATGCACATCTACTGAGGATACCCTCTCACGTTTTCTTAGGAATCGGCATCAGTTTGAAATGTCAGGTGGAACCACATGTACCCCATTATCCAAAACTCCTTTTTGCGAAAATTTTGCAATGTGAAGAAAAGCATTCTCTTCCTGAAAATTCCACCTTGGACCACCAGTTCTTTGAAAATTAGAGTTTCTAGCATTTTTTTTTTTTTTTTTTTTGGTAATTGGTTGCCTACATGTGGCCTATGGGAAAAAACATGTAAACTTTACCACCATAGCCAATGTATTCACACAACATTAATAACTTTGCCTGTATATTGAAAAAGAAATCCTCTTCGTTTCTTATGCCTTACTAATCAAACGCAAAGCTCTCTGGGTAATTTAAATTCCTTTTTTATTATTATTTTTCTTTGTTTGGAGATAATACAATTCATATATTCTTTTATATCGCAAATAACTTATATGATAAAAATTCGAAACAGTTGATGAGGAAAATAAGTGGAAATTGAAACAACTGCTACTCATCAATGCTGAATGAAAACAACAGCAGTTCAATTGATGTGGATTCTCACGCGGGCTATACTGATAACCATTTTCCGCCATTAGCCGAGAACAATGATGTTTCAAAATGAATTTTTCAGCTGAACAACGGCTCCGATCAGGTTGAAAAATCTTAACGGAAATGGTTTTTCGTTTTGAGGTTGCAAGTCGTGAAACAGCCTTCCTCATTCCCGGATCTCAATCTCGATATGGGGCATTCTCAGTAGGGCTATATATGCCAATAGCAGGTAGTTTTAATTTGTGGTTCAATAAAGAGCCGCCATCTATGAAATTTGGGATCATTTTGATGGCATTGACCTCAAGATATTAGTAAATGGTGTGAAAAACCGTATATTTCATATTTAATATGGTTGTTAACATAACTCACTTCCATTTTGGTAAGAAACTTAATCACTTTTATTTCTCGTTTTCGATTTTTTTCCCACCCTGGTTGAGCAAGAGTGAGTTATTCCTTTTAAATATGTATTAATATATAGACTTTCTAAATATGAATTCTTCGTCCTCATCGGTTTTCTTTGAGTCTATTTGTGACACAAATTTCAAAGTGGCTTAATTTTAACGGAGGCACATCTTATAAGAATAAAATGCTCCACTTGAGGAAAGTAATATTTTGTTGCATTGTAAAATTTTTAAAAAAATAGATGTTTTGTTACAACTCTTGATATAAAAGTTTCCGTTTCGATTTTATTTTTCGACACAATTAAATGCCTTGTAAGCAAAATTAAGTATTAAATCTTTTTAAAAAAGTAAAATAAATACCGTACAATACGCTAAAAAATTAAACCACCCTGAATAACTTTTGATCGAATGATCGGATCTTCATGTTGTAGGACTCATTCGTAATGGTTTGAAGGGCTGACCTCAAATATGCTGATATGATGATACTTTAAGTCACGAAATCAGACACCAAAACGTACTTTTTCTGAATAAATATACTTTTTTTAAGACGGATTCGGATTTCTGACCCCCGAAATATAGGGTGTAGCTGGGACCCAATTCTAATTGGTTATGCTGCGCATCTAAGGTAAATTACTGTAATTGAATGAAAAATACTGATTTGTTTAGGAATACAGGGTGTTTATAAAGTCCCGGACCCATTTTGATGTGTAATAACTCATAAAATAATAAAGATAGATTAAAATTAATAATATAAATGGTTAGATAGACTCAAAAAGTTTCATGACCCTTGTCAATGAACTTCCACGTGTGCCCCCTTCGTCGCACGGAGAATATCAAGTCGATAGTCAATTTCACGCCAGGTAGCGGCAAGCATGTCGGCATCCACAGAGGCTATTGCGGTTGTAATTCTGGCTTTTAGGCCATCAATGTTCGACACGATCCTCCTGTAAACATTGTCCTTTATAAATCCCCAAAGAAAAAAGTCCAGCGGCGTTATATCAGGTGATCTGGGTGGCCAAGGAATTGGACCTCCTCGCCCAATCCATCTTCCTGGAAAATGGTCATTCAAAGAACTACGAACGATGATACCCCAATGAGGTGGTGCACCATCTTGTTGCAAAAAGACATGTGGCTGAAGCTCTTCTAGTTGTGGAAATACGAAGGTATCATCGAATACGAAGGTATATGTGGGTATCATCGTTCGTAGTAAAAGTAAACCTCTAAACTTAGTACTTCTTGAAGTAAAAGTACCCAATTCTCTTAAGCGAAGCATTCTATATTCTATCACAAAGATTTCAATTATTTCACTATCTATTTCTTATTTAACACTATGTAGAAGCTATGTAGAACATAAACAAACTAATTATGCAACTAAGTTGCCAGGTACACGAAAAAATATATCACGGTTACAATAAACAAATAATAAATCCAAGTAAGAGATGTCGACGAGAAAAAATTATAATGTAGCACATTCGAAGTGCGATGCGGAGTAATAATTAATTTATTTCACGTTAATTGACATTCTAAATTAGGTGGAAAAATTTAGCTCGATATTAGCCCTCTTGTTTATAAACATTCAGCTGGCACTTGGGGCATAGGTCACGTGTCTGTATATCAGTGATCGTCTTTTTCTGGAGTTGCACGTACCCAATTGTAGCATTGTTTTAATTTATTATTTATTTTATTGTAATGATTTGTCACACGCTTACAGTCATCGGCATACCCTCCAACTGCTACGGAATTTCCGTAGTTTCAGAAATCTTCTTTTCAGACGGTAGCAAAATTAATGTCTCAATATTTAAAAAAAATTAATTTTAGCGTAACTTGTTCACTATTACTTATAAAAGTGCAGGCCATATGGCTAGATTCTTAAGTTCTGATAAAAGTTTTATGAGAGATCCATTTGCTTTAAAAATTTCTACTTTGGTTCGCTACCACTAGAAAGAATTATTTTCAAAATCCTCATAAGTTGGAGGGTATGGCCATCGGTGTTGGGAATCGAATCTTTTTGTCCGCACTCTCCTATACGGAAAGGAGGATTCAGTACTACATTTTCTCAGAAAAAGTCAGTACTAAATTTTGCTGCACTTAAAGTAAATTTAGATTAGTTTGTACTCTATAAAAAATTGCCGTTCAAATTACGATAAAAAATACTGTCTACCCGAGTGCAAGTTTCGTAAATTCCATTTTACCGTAACATACACTTTTACTGTAAAATTTTATATCGCTATTTTTGCAGCAATATTTATTTAATTATGGTGATTCAGTGATTTTAAAGTAAATATTACTGTAAAAATTACGGTGTATTAAATATTTTTGTTCCTTAAAATTTTGCGGCAAAAATTTCTTTTACGGTAAAAAGGACTGGGCACCTATTGCTATAGTTCATTACTTTCATTGAATTGTCACTAACAAACATGAACGCAGCAAATTTCATGAAAACATTCAACGATACAAAAGATCGAAGTTTCGGTCTAGAAAATGTTTATATCATAATAGTTTCTCTTATGTATCATAATAATTACTCGTAATGTATCGTAATAATTACACGTTCTCTGTCAGCAGATAAAGGCAACACATTTACAAAGACATTTTCGAAAACATTACACATTTATCCCTTCTGCAGGTTGTGATTCACTTAGCATTCAATGTTAACAGTAGTTAAAATATCTTTCATTTATTGATTTAGAAAAACTGAAACAATACATTTAAGTTAAGCCAAACTAAATGTTAAATACATTATTAAAAGTAAGTAAAGTATGAATTGTAATAAAAACGGAGCGATTCAATCTTAACTTGAAATAAAGTGTTCCATCGCACAAATTTCAGACGTACAAAACAGAATTCTGAGAGTTACTATTTAACAATTTTTACATTGTTAGTTATATATGTGTTATCGAATTTTGTTATTATTTCCAAAATCCTCTATTTCTTTTACATTTAATATTTTTTTAAAAAATTATTAAATGTCATAGACATTATAAATATCACAGACATATATATATCGTAGATATTAAATATCATAGACATTATCATAGATATTAAATATCACAGATATTAAATATCATAGATATTAAATATCATAGATATTAAATATCATAGATATATTAAATATCAAAATCCAATTAAGATGGTTGGGG
The DNA here is from genome assembly GCF_043381705.1 of Parasteatoda tepidariorum. Classification (NCBI taxonomy): domain Eukaryota; kingdom Metazoa; phylum Arthropoda; class Arachnida; order Araneae; family Theridiidae; genus Parasteatoda; species Parasteatoda tepidariorum. The sequence continues at coordinate 31,458,813 of NC_092208.1, forward strand.
AAGTTGAAAAAGTCTGTGTTAATTCTATTTAAAGGAACTTTCATTCATCGATTTATGTATCAGTACATTTAATTTAAGTCAAACTGATGATTGCAATGCCTTATTTTAAGGAAGTCAGTAAATTTAGAAAGCAAAGGTTATATATGGGCGTGTTATCTTAATATTTCAATAGCCTCTATTCATTTTATATTCGAGATGCTATTTTATGATTAAAGCCATTCAGTTGCTGATGAAAAACTAATAAAGAGGTCCATGAACTTTTCAGCTGTAAATGAAACTAATTCATTCCAAAAAACTAATAATAATAAGACCACACACATACTCCTAATTTTACTACATAATTGTTACTTTATAAATCTTTTAACACCACACTTTACCAAGAAGAACAGCAATTGATATCTCGACCTAAGCCCTTTTCACTATCCCATCAGCAGATACTAATTAATTCAACAACAATTTGTTCACCTTTTTCAAGCCATACAAACCATCAAGAGCTGTGTCAAGATATTAAAAAAAAAATAATTCCGGAACACAAAGGCTATAAATCTGTCTCCGTTCCATCTGGGGAGAGAGTGTTTTGAATTATGGTCAAGCAATCTAAACAAAAACTCGCCTCTTTCAGAAGAGGCTTAAGAATGTGGGGAAATTACAGGCTTCGGTTCTTCTGCTGTTCATCTGGATTCATGTACCGATCTTAAATATTCCACTTATTTTAATAACTGGGAGGATCAATGTTCAAACTTAAGACGACTGCGGAAGTTCAAAAATTCAGTCTTCAATCATGTTGTCTTCGCAGGATTGATCTGGCTTGTTATCCCCGCCTCGGTACATCATCAATTAATTGCTAGGGATAACTAAATATACAGTTGGTCGATTGCAAATGAGGCTGCTTTCACTTGATTGGCTTTGCTTTATGTGTCTATTAAGTGAATTATTAATTCAGTGTTACCGAGTAGTTGAATTCGCATGAAGTAGTCGCGCATATGCTGCAAACATGCCACTTAGAATTTAAAACACTTCTTTTCATTTTAGAAAGCCTTGGGAAAAATCTTTAATAAAATATACCATGCACTGTATTACGCAAAGGCCACGTTTTAAATTTATGTAAATGAACTACGGAAAAAATTGAATAAAAATTAGAAATTAATAACATAATAACATAATGTTCCTAGTAATGAAATTATCCCTCTTGAAATGATTGTATTAAATTAAAACTAAAGTTGTTTCAAATTGTAGATTTGATATTTTTGACACTTTTAAAACATAAAAGAGAAAAAAGATGATGAAGACGAGAGATATACAAGTATTTATTATCGAGATAGCTATTGATTAGTTTGCAAAATTTATTATACTACGACCCCTTTTTTCCCTTTACTTATCTTTTCATCTCAAAACGACTTGAAAACAGAACCAAATGACTTAATAAATGAAGTAAAGCATGTGCGTTCGTAAGAACACGCGGTTTGTTTGATTTTCTATTTTAGGATAGCAACTTACAAAACCACACCCCCATAAAGCCTCCTTGCCTGGAAAGTTGTACGTTACCCTTTAATTAAGAAAATTCCAAGAATCTAGAAATGAAAAGGGTTAGTCATTGCCCACCCCTTTTAGGGTGTTACTTAAAAAGCAAAATAAAGCGAGAAATTCTTAAAATCTTAAAAATCTCAAGTATTTAAAATTGTTTCGTACATTCTAGTAATATCAACATACCAATATCAAAAATAATAATCAATATCATAATCTAATAATAATATAAATATAATACTTAGTTATACAATACGATTCATAAACGATGATATCGTAATACTATGATAGGCGGGGGATGTGGTTGATGGAAGGGCCATGTGGTGAAGATCATTCGCCATCTGCTTGTCCTGGAAGTTGTATGTCTCCATTCAAATGAAAAATACAGATTTTTGTAGACTAAGGCATTTTATTTAACATTTCTATTTCATTTCAGTTTTTGAGAAACATGTTCATTTCAGTAAGCGGCTCATCCATGCACAAGAGCCTAACTGCACCACGTGCATGCTGGATCCTCCCTGTGTGCTCCAGGGAGTAGATAGTAATTTAATTTAAGTCATTTGAATAATAATTGTTTTCTTGCTGAATTTACCTGATGCATCAAATAATTAGGAGATAAGGAAAAACTTATTATGGTAAAAATCAATGATTAAACTCTAGAGCACACAGGGGGAAAAAAAACAAAAATTATCCTGCTGCTTAAGAAAGCAACCAACTATTCGAGATCCACGGGGAATACTGGTCTATCTCCAAAAGATAGCGTCCCCTCCCTAGCGGTTGCAAGAATCTCTAAAGACGAGCTATGAGTCGAGCCCTAGAGATCCTGCAAAGGCAATGAAGAGGGCGCTCCTGTTGGAGACAGCCCAGTAGGAAAAGTAAATATTGTGGTGATCCCATGATCACACCACACGTAACATTTGCTTTCAAGCATTGAAATTGTTTAAATCATAAATCAAACCTATTCGATCTCTGATACTGAACACATTAATATTTTAGACATTAAATGTTGGAAATATTTATTTGTCATTAATCTGTTTCTATTTCAAGTTTTAAGTTCGGCAGATAGTTAACATCAAGTGTTGAAAATTTTTAGATTAATTAACTGTTTTTGTTTAATGAACATATAAGGATTCTATTTCAAGATAATAGTTTTAAAATATCTTATGAATTTGAAATAGAAAAAAGAAAAGCTTACTGGTTCTTGAATTTCTCTATTTTTTTCCCTATGAAGTGGGGAAAAAATTATAACTGTTGAATCATAAAGAAATCACCCAATTGGTAGGATATTATTGACCCAGAGATGCTTAAATAAATCTGTATTTACTGGTATTGTCGTAATGGCACTTTTTACTAATATAGATACTTAATGTAGGCACTGTGGTGATAAGCATTTTTATAGCTCCCAGCAACGGAATAGTGCCGGAAATTCGTTTGCTTCATTACTATATAAGAAATTTAAATTTTAGTTCACGAAATGGATTTTTTATTTATTTTTCACTCATTTAATTACCCTTCCTCGTGATTTTGATCAGTTTGACTTTTTCTTGAGTATTGATCAGCTTATCTTTTTGTTTATCTGTTTGAATTTTAAACTCGAAGGTATAATCTTTAAACTCAATCCGAAATCTTATATTTACTCATCATTGTCTTTTCGATTTTATTGCTATTTAATTTACGTAAATTCATAATATCACCAATGAAGAAGCTTACATTATACCAAGAGTTAATTTTTTTTCTATCGCACTGTATGAAAAAAACAACTTTTAGGAATTATGAAAAAAATTTGAATATTATGGTAACCCGAGGAATAATATAGAACACAAAACAACTATACATATTCGCAAAGGTTGATGTTTAATTTTTTTTTTAATGAAAACGAAAACATATGATTGCTAAAATAATTACATAAAAGGTCATTTCTAAACTTTCAGAGATTTATAACTAACTACAAATAAATAGTTTTATACATATATAATAAATATACTAGCCACCTTAGATAACTACCTGGTTCATCTTTCAAATGTTTATGTCCTCTGATGCTAATACTCACAACTGTTCACCGTTCAATTATTTGTCCTTTTTCTAAAAAAAAAATTTAAAAAAACTATTTATTTTTACCAGCTAGGAAGAAAGAATCATACGAAAATTCAATATTGAATTAACTTAAGTTTATTTACCTTCATTGATGTAGCCATAACAAACGGAATTTATAGCAAATTTCATGAATATATTCCATGAAACAAAATATTGAAATTTCAGTCTAGAAAACTTTCGTTTCATTGTTATTTATTGTTATGTTCCATTACTTTCATTGATTTTTCAGTAACAAACATGAAGTATTAAAAATATTATAAAAATATTCAGCGAAACAAACGATCAAAATTTTACCCTAGGAAATCTTCATTGAGTGTTATTTATTATGTTCCATTACTTTTATTAATTTATCACTAACAAACATGAAGTAAAACAAATTTCTTGAAAATATTCAATGAAGCAAGAGATCGAAATTTCAGTCTAGAAAACTTTCGTTTCATTGTTATTTATTGTTATGTTCCATTACTTTCATTGATTTTTCAGTAACAAACATGAAGTATAAAAAATATTATAAAAATATTCAGCGAAACAAACGATCAAAATTTTACCCTAGGAAATCTTCATTGAGTGTTATTTATTATGTTCCATTACTTTTATTAATTTATCACTAACAAACATGAAGTAAAACAAATTTCTTGAAAATATTCAATGAAGCAAGAGATCGAAATTTCAGTCTAGAAAACTTTCGTTTCATTGTTATTTATTGTTATGTTCCATTACTTTCATTGATTTTTCAGTAACAAACATGAAGTATAAAAAATATTATAAAAATATTCAGCGAAACAAACGATCAAAATTTTACCCTAGGAAATCTTCATTGAGTGTTATTTATTATGTTCCATTACTTTTATTAATTTATCACTAACAAACATGAAGTAAAACAAATTTCTTGAAAATATTCAATGAAGCAAGAGATCGAAATTTCAGTCTAGAAAACTTTCGTTTCATTGTTATTTATTGTTATGTTCCATTACTTTCATTGATTTTTCAGTAACAAACATGAAGTATAAAAAATATTATAAAAATATTCAGCGAAACAAACGATCAAAATTTTACCCTAGGAAATCTTCATTGAGTGTTATTTATTATGTTCCATTACTTTTATTAATTTATCACTAACAAACATGAAGTAAAACAAATTTCTTGAAAATATTCAATGAAGCAAGAGATCGAAATTTCAGTCTAGAAAACTTTCGTTTCATTGTTATTTATTGTTATGTTCCATTACTTTCATTGATTTTTCAGTAACAAACATGAAGTATAAAAAATATTATAAAAATATTCAGCGAAACAAACGATCAAAATTTTACCCTAGGAAATCTTCATTGAGTGTTATTTATTATGTTCCATTACTTTTATTAATTTATCACTAACAAACATGAAGTAAAACAAATTTCTTGAAAATATTCAATGAAGCAAGAGATCGAAATTTCAGTCTAGAAAACTTTCGTTTCATTGTTATTTATTGTTATGTTCCATTACTTTCATTGATTTTTCAGTAACAAACATGAAGTATAAAAAATATTATAAAAATATTCAGCGAAACAAACGATCAAAATTTTACCCTAGGAAATCTTCATTGAGTGTTATTTATTATGTTCCATTACTTTTATTAATTTATCACTAACAAACATGAAGTAAAACAAATTTCTTGAAAATATTCAATGAAGCAAGAGATCGAAATTTCAGTCTAGAAAACTTTCGTTTCATTGTTATTTATTGTTATGTTCCATTACTTTCATTGATTTTTCAGTAACAAACATGAAGTATAAAAAATATTATAAAAATATTCAGCGAAACAAACGATCAAAATTTTACCCTAGGAAATCTTCATTGAGTGTTATTTATTATGTTCCATTACTTTTATTAATTTATCACTAACAAACATGAAGTAAAACAAATTTCTTGAAAATATTCAATGAAGCAAGAGATCGAAATTTCAGTCTAGAAAACTTTCGTTTCATTGTTATTTATTGTTATGTTCCATTACTTTCATTGATTTTTCAGTAACAAACATGAAGTATAAAAAATATTATAAAAATATTCAGCGAAACAAACGATCAAAATTTTACCCTAGGAAATCTTCATTGAGTGTTATTTATTATGTTCCATTACTTTTATTAATTTATCACTAACAAACATGAAGTAAAACAAATTTCTTGAAAATATTCAATGAAGCAAGAGATCGAAATTTCAGTCTAGAAAACTTTCGTTTCATTGTTATTTATTGTTATGTTCCATTACTTTCATTGATTTTTCAGTAACAAACATGAAGTATAAAAAATATTATAAAAATATTCAGCGAAACAAACGATCAAAATTTTACCCTAGGAAATCTTCATTGAGTGTTATTTATTATGTTCCATTACTTTTATTAATTTATCACTAACAAACATGAAGTAAAACAAATTTCTTGAAAATATTCAATGAAGCAAGAGATCGAAATTTCAGTCTAGAAAACTTTCGTTTCATTGTTATTTATTGTTATGTTCCATTACCTTCATTGAGTTTTCACTACCAAACATAAAGTATAAAAAATATTAAAAAAATATTCAGCGAAACAAACGATCAAAATTTTACCCTAGGAAATCTTCATTGAGTGTTATTTATTATGTTCCAGTACTTTTATTAATTTATCACTAACAAACATGAACTAAAACAAATTTCTTGAAAATATTCAATGAAGCAAGAGATCGAAATTTCGGACTAGGAAATTTTCAGTGGTTGTTATTTACTGTTATGTCCCATTTAGATATTCCATATATTATTTTATAATATTTTCCTCTATGAAAATTGTTGTATTAGTTAGTTATTCCTCTGAAGTTATTTATTTTAGTTATTAATCTTGATAGAAATTAAGAATAGCTAAATAATAAATTTAATTAACTAAACTAAACAATAAATTTAGTTATCATCTAAATGGAACGAAGTATTTAAATGAATTCTGACATTATTCAATTTGTCTATAAAAATTATGTAACAAGAACAAGAAAGTTTTTGTTGAAATTTAAATAAGCCACAGCTAAATAGAAATTGAAAGTTAGAGCGATTCTACGTCAAATTGGATCAATTACCAGATCCACATTCACTTAACCATTTTCAATTTTAAGAAAGTTCACTTTCATTCGATTTTGTTTTTTAGATTTTTAAGCAGGTCTTTCAGTATTAGCACAATAGTAAAAAGAAATAATTGTTAAAAATTTAGGAATAAAAAAGTTTTCAAATTCTAAAAAGAGAAAGTTTAAAAAATGAATACTAATTTTGGAGATATAAATCTCTATAAATAAATCTTAATTTTCTAATAAACGAATATGAATAAATGGAGAGCTTGTTGAGCTCCAAAAGTTACTTTTTTTCCTTCATTTTCACATAGAAATAAAATTTGTCAGCCAATTATCAGTTCGAATTCTGGAAACTGACTGTTCAATTGTTGCACAAATCATAACAATCTTAACTCAGCATTTTCTCCTTACATTTTTTTCATGGTCACTGGTATCTAATAAGCCCTGTTGCTGTAGTCAGTTTTTAATTTTTGAAGCGAAAATTTGTAAAATTAAGTTTTAACGCGTTTTATGTATTATACTTTAGTGCAAATGAAAATAATAAATTAAGCATCATAGGTTCGTTTTAAGAGGAAATATTAACTTCTTTTTTCGTTTTAATTATCTGTAACATTTATCTATTTTGATTTATTTAAATAAATAATTCAAACTCAAGTACCACAAACTAAGCAGCAGATCGTTTATAAGATACGACTCCATTGTTTAATACAAAATTCAGGATAAAAACTCTGCTTAAAATACATGAAAGACTAAAATAATTAAAAGCATGTTATACAAGAAAACTAAATTAAAGAGCCTCTCAATAATAATTTGTGATCTTCAAAATTTCAAATAAAACTCACGAATTCGAAAGAAGATTTAGAAATTGTAAATCGCACTTGAGTTTAGCTTTCCTAAAGTAATACAGTTTTATTGAATTTGTACAAGCAATTGACGCTTTTAGTCTATCTAAAAACGCAGTGAACGACTACTTTATTGTAAATACCCTTTGTAAACACCCTATTTGGATACATTTCTCTCTCTAATACAGCCTTGATTTTTCTTGTCATGGAGATGTGTATAAATCGTTTATGGCAAATTCAAAGCCTTTTCCAATTATCTGAGACTAAGTGGGCTTTCAACTTCATACACAAATGCTAATCGAGATTTACATCTAGAAATTAAGGTGATCAACGGAATACAGTAAAATCTAAATCTATCCAGTAAACGCATTATGTCGTATAAGTATCCAAACACGTTGGGATTCATAGTAAACATTGCAGGATGTATTTGGCTGACAAAGATATTTAGACATAATGCATTATTCAGACTATCTTGCTCAAATATAAAGGTCTCAATACAAGACAGCACTGTTTTAGCCCTGCTGCTCTAACACTGTCACGTGTTCCCCATTTGAATGAAACTGTCAGGTTGTCATATAGTGAAGCGACGTTTTAATGTAGAAATAAGCTGATATCCAAGAACAACAGCAAAAGTTATTCTACAACATAGTCCACGCCTTAATATCATGAAACACATTAATAACATATTTTAAGTTGTTACTTGGAAGGAACTCAAGTTTAATGTTGAGATAAGAAACGCGTTATATCCAATTAACAACACAACGGGTTCTTCCAACTCTTGGATGAACATAGGGTGTGATGCAGCAATAAAGTGTTGTTCCATACGTTGGGGGATATAAAATTAAAAGATAAATCTTGTTGCATCTCAAGTACATGAGTTTGTTTTTTCTCGTGAAGCCTAATAAAAATTGTAATTGTAAATTAAGCTTTTTGACGGCAGGTAGAAAGTCTTTATTTATGGCCTTTATTGCTACTGTTAAGAGTTGTAATTGATGGAATTATCTTACAAAAAACCGCAGGGAGAAATTCCGTCTTTAAGGTGTTTTTCTTACGGATTCGTGGCGATGATTTATATTTCGTCGTTAAGGGTGTTTCTTTTGAGTGTTATACTAAGTATGGACTAAGTTGTACACTCAATTTTATGGAAGAAATATGTTAAAATATAATTTAAACTTTTGTACAACATGCAAACTACTGCCATTTGTCCATTAAGTATCATGGTGTGCATTAGTTTATTTAACAATAAAATTTTAAAATTTAAATTCGAAAAGGCCAAAAATGCTTTAAAATTTTTTTTGTTGTTTTTTTCAGTTTAAAGCATTGATTCTTAGCGACATAACAAAATAAAATAAAATTTAAAAAAACTGCAAGTTCTAAATGAACTGAAAAAGTGAAAATAGTTGCATTTTTGCACTCCTAAAATGGAAAGTGTAAGGCTCCTCTTAATAGTAAAACATGAGAATGTTTGATTAGCAATAAAGATCTATCACAAAAGTAATGTTTTCTACATTTTTCGCTTTAGGTGAGAAGAAAATAAATTATTTTGTCCTTTAATTTCACTTCGAATATTTGTAATTTGTATCTGTTAGTTTTTTAATGTTTGAAAAATGTCAAAATTGAATCGGTGTGAATTGGAGATAACACATTTATTTTTTATTGGAATTATTTCATCATTAAGATAACACATTCAATTTGTATTGGTATCTTGCAAATAATTGCATTCTAAATTTTAGAAGTATAGCTTCTCAAAAAGTATCAAATATTTCTTTTGATGATAAACTTTATTTAGTGAAAAAGGACGAGATAAATTCTGTTTATAGCAGTGTGAAAAGGGGACTAAAACTTACATTTTCATTAAATTCCAGTTCAGTTTTAAACACTCTAAACAATCAGTTCTAATTTTTTCTGAATTAGTATTTACGATTAATTACTTGAAGGGATAAATTCTGATTGAAGCGGTGAAGAAACAATTGAAACTTACTTTGCCATACGGCAGAGAGTTCCTCCAGAGATTTAAACATTCTAGCCTGTCAAAAATTTGAATTAATCCACTCTCATGAACTCGAATGCAAGTAAATAAAACGAAATTAAGGTCTAGATACTTAAACTTTGTAAATTGTTTAAAGATATATATTAAAATAGTTAAAAATTAAACTCAGAAATTCATTTAAAATAAAACATGTGCCTGTTCGAGAATTAGATGCTCAAAAATTTACTTTCTTTCTTTCATTTTTAAATATTATTTTTTAACAAAATGAAAGAGGCCAAAATAATTTACTCTTGTTTGTTTTATTGTGTTAAAAAAACTGTTCTCTTAAGTATTAAATAAAATAAAACCAACTGAGGTACGCTTTGGTTATTAATCTAAAATTTATTTGAAACTTGATTAATGCTTAAAAAACTAATAATTGTTTTTCTAAAAATTATGATAAATTTTTTTATGATGCCTTGATTGCTTATTACTGCTATTAAAAGTTGCAATTTTACTTAGCTTACAAAAACCCTGATCAATTTCAGAGATTATCGATCTTTCTTAGTTTTACATTTTGAATTCTCAATTCAATTGGGTACTCTCTTCTTTTTATTTCACATTTAAAAGTGAAATAAAAAGAATAATAAGACATATCACGATTAACTTTATTTAATGAACACCTTCAAAGAAGAGAAATTGTATAGGAATATACTCTAATATTTCACAAACCCTCTTATTTTAATGCGAACTTTTCATTAAATTATCAGTTTAACATTCTGAATTTTCTGCAATTGAGTACTTGCACTTCAAGAAGAAGAAGACCACCCATACTCACACATGTAACCTATGATGTCAGCGCCAGCTAATCTTAATCAGCTTAATGGCGTATTTAAGTTGAGCTAAGTTTCTCTATTTAAGTTAGAATGTTAATTAAAGATAAGTTAGTTAAATACAGAAACCCGTAACGCCCATCGAATTAATTGGAATACAATTCTTTCTCGTTTACTTCGTTTAAGTAACTTAGATTTATTAATTGTTTATGCATTTTAGTGTAACCATGATATATTTTTGTTTTGCGTACCTGGCAACTTCGATACATAATTAGTTTGTTTATGTTCCATATAGCCTTCGTGCCTGTTTTTGTGCTAAGTCTCTGAGTAAATCTATAGTGAAAGAATTGAAATATTTGAGAAAGTATTTTTGTGAAAGAATTTAGAATGTGTCCCTTGAGATAAGTGATACTTGACGGGCTTGGCTTACTCGAAATAGAATGGAAAGAACAGTTGCTAACGTAAACAAATGCCACATTTCAACCACCAATCAGGTTATACCGTACCGGCACTACGTCACATATAGGTATCCCATTGGAACAAAAAATAAAATTGAATGGGAACTAGATATAATTGAGAATATCCACAAAGTTCCCATGCCTTGCAAATTGTTGCATTAGTTCCGTTTTCTCACAGTCTTCATGAAGTATCTTTAAATGATTCATTAATGAATTAAAAATAAAACTGAAATGGAATGTACAGTTTAATATCAGATCTAATGATTTTAGAATACTTTTTTCTCTTGAGTTGTAATTTTTATTCATTTTAGGTACAAGAGAAGCAGCATTTGTGCATGCCATTTCTGCAGCAGGCGTTGCACATACTGTCACACGTTCCTGCAGCAGTGGTTCCCTGGGTCGATGTGGTTGTGATAGGACGGTGAGGGGATTTTCTCCCGATGGTTTCCAATGGTCTGGATGCTCTGACAATGTGGCATATGGCACAGCTTTCTCAAAGAGTTTCGTCGATGCTAGAGATTTAAAAGCAGCTCGTGGCCATGGAAATGCCAGGGCACTGATGAACCTGCACAATAACGAGGCTGGTAGAAAGGTTAGACTTATTTTGCTTTTAAACAACAGCAAAATTAATGGTTTTTGTTTCTAGCATGGTAAAAAGAAAATTGCACGATTAGTTGATTAACTATGCCTGGTTAAAACTTATGTCGGTTATGTTCAAGAGATGCTGGAAAACGACAATTTTAGACAACAAGATAAAAAAATTTCTAACTGACATGCGCAATGTTAATTTATAGTGATTTCACGCGTATTGAACCACTAGACTACTAGTACGAGTTCGATTTCTGTTTTGTTCAGTATTACTAATGAACAAAAAGCCACAAGAAATTTGAATTACCATTTTTAGAGAAACTGCATCAGAAGTCGGCATTTTCTGACAACCCTTCGGTGTCAGATATATTTTTTTCTCACTCTCTAATTACTAGCAAAAATAAATTTTGGTATTTCTTTAGTTAAAAAAAAATGGTCTAATAGTGAGTAAAAAAATCTGTCAGATTGTCGGAGTTATATTTGTGCTAATAACAAATTCTAACTGACATGCGCAATGTCAATTAATAGTAATTTCGTGCGTATTGAACCACTAGACTGCTAGTTCGAATTCGATTTCGGTTTTGTTCAGTGTTACTAATGGATAAGAAGCCACAAGAAGTTTGAATTACAACTTTTAGAGAAACTGCATCAGAAATTGGCATTTTCTAATAACCCTTCGACGCATATGGGACACCGGTGTCAGATATATTTTTTTCTCACTCTCTAATTACTAGCAAAAATATATTTTGGTATTTCTTTAGTTATAAAAAAGTGGTCTAATAGTGAGTAAAAAAATCTGTCAGATTGTCGGAGTTATATTTGTGCTAATAATAAATTCTAACTGACATGCGCAATGTTAATTAATAGTAATTTCGTGCGTATTGAACCACTAGACTGCTAGTTCGATTTCGGTTTTGTTCAGTATTACTAATGGATAAAAAGCCACAAGAAATTTGAATTACAACTTTTAGAGAAACTGCATCAGAAATTGGCATTTTCTAATAACCTTTCGGCGCATATGGGACACCGGTGTCAGATATATTTTTTTCTCACTCTCTAATTACTAGCAAAAATATATTTTGGTATTTCTTTAGTTATAAAAAAGTGGTCTAATAGTGACTAAAAAAATCTGTTAGATTGTCGGAGTTGCATTTGTGCTAAGAATAAATTCCAAATAACAGTAGTTTGAAAAAAGAATTTATCAATAATTGAGTTTGTAAATTAATGAAATTTCAATGATGAATAGCTATTTTTCTAAGATGTTAATGACTGCACATAAGAGTACATTCGAAAAAGTATTACTTAGAAGTCAGCCTTGTTTAGAAGATTTTACCTTTAACTCAGAAAAGACAAAGGTGTTTCATGTTGTATTTTATAACCATAAATTTTTAAAATGCTAAATATAATATTTTTACTTATTTTGATCTAAGCTAATNTAGAGAAACTGGATCAGAAATTGGCATTTTCTGATAACCCTTCTGTGTCAGATATATTTTTTTCTCACTCTCTCTAATTACTAGCAAAAATATATTTTGGTATTTCTTCAGTTATAAAAAAAGTGGTCTAATAGTGAGTAAAAAAATCTGTTAGATTATCGGAGTTATATTTGTGCTAATAATAAATTCTAACTGACATGCGCAATGCTAATTAATAGTAATTTCACGCGTATTGAACCACTAGACACCTAGTACGAGTTGGATTTCGGTTTTGTTCAGTACTACTAATGGATAAAAAGCCGCAGGAAATTTGAATTACAACTTTTAGAGAAACTGTATCAGAAATTTGCATTTTCTATTAACCCTTCGATGCACATGAGACACCGGTGTCAGATATGTTTTTTTCTAACTCTCTAATTGCTAGCAAAAATTTTTTTTTGGTATTTTTAGTTATAAAAGATAGCCTAATAGTGACTAAAAAAATCTGTTAAATTGTCGGAGTTATATTTGTGCTAAGAATAAATTTCAAATAACAGTAGTTTGAAAGAAAATTTTTATCAATAATTGAGTTTGTAAATTAAAGAAATTTCAATGATGAATGGCTATTTTTCTAAGATGTTAATGATTGCACATAAGAGTACATTCGAAAAAGTATTACTTAGAAGTCAGCCTTGTTTAGAAGATTTTACCTTTAACTCAGAAAAGACAAAGGTGTTTCATGTTGTATTTTATAACCATAAATTTTTAAAATGCTAAATATAATATTTTTACTTATTTTGATCTAAGCTAATACAAAATAACGAAAATAAGTATGAAAAATATGTTTAATAAAATTCTGCATCAAAAGGTTAAAGCGTTAGATACTTTTGGAATTGTTTTCACTATTTATTTTTAATACACTACAAGTGAAAAACAATTTAAATCTATTAGACGTTAACATGTAAGTAATCACATCATTACAGCTTTGACGATCAATTCAGATTTACGTTGCTTTTATCTGATATGTGTAAAAATCTTTGTTTATAATTGTTTTAAACGCTATTTATTTGTATTGCTTGTAACAATGATTGATGATTATTTATGCTGTATGATTTTTTCTAACAATGTTTTAAACTTCAGTATAAACAATATTACAAACACTATTTTCAACACTGTTAAAACAATTGGCTAGATGTACACCAAAATGTCATTACCTTGAATCATAATACCACGCAATATTTTTGCCTCATAGTATATCGTTCATCAAGCTCCTGTAGTAAGATCATGATACCAGGTTACAGAAAATTTGATCAATATTATAATTCAATGACGACTTCCAAATATTCTAACTGTGAAGAAAGAATTGCTGATCAAACCGATAAAGGGCTAACTTTGGGGAGAGTTTCAATGGCAACGAATCAAAATGATCCATTTGGAACTTAATTTAGAATTAAAAATTATTTTATTAGACTTATTTTTTACTCATAATTCTCTTTTTTATTTAAGTCTTTTGTTCAGTTTATGTTTAAAAATGTAAAAAAAAACTACAAACTGGTGGTTATATATTTATTAAAAAATAATAAAGTTGGCTTTCAAACTTTGTGCAATTTACAGATCACTATTTACAAACATTAATACGTTAACAAAATTGATCCGTTTTACTTTAAATAAAAATAATGCTTTAATGCAAAATGCAACAAAAAATTTCCCGTTTTTAATTTATAATATTTACACTTCCACTCGCAAAAAAATAAATCCTAAATTGAACTTTAATATTGATGCCTTGAATCATACTATGGTTTAAATTTGCTGCAAATTACGTTCATACTAAAAGAGTTCCGTTCAACAGTTAAGTGTAATCAAGCTTAAACTGATTTAAATAGAAAGTTAATTAAACTTGGCAGCATATTAAGGCTGCAGAAACGATATCATAGTTCAACCTTGTCAAAACTTTCTCACAGTGCTAAGAAAAATTAAAATATATCTGAACATTTTTCGTTGCGAGACAAAAAATGTTTTTTTAAATAATCAAATATATTTTATTTAAACTCTAAAACGTGACTTTATAGGAAATATGTTTTAAGTATCTCTACTCTGGAATACTTTTCTATCTTTTAGTGAAGTGAGATTTCGGACAAAAAAAAATTTTTTTGTCCGAATGAAAACAAAAATGAAAGGAAATGTCCGAATGAAATGAAAACAAAAAAAAAATTTTTTTTTTTTTGCTTTCATTTACAAAACATTTCCTAATGTATTATTTACACTTCATTTCGAGCTATTTTCTTTAAAAAATCATCGAGGAATTTCATTCATAAATTTGTGCTACACATAATGGTAACAATATACAAGAAAAAAATTTTTCATTCACAAAATTATTACACTCATTTACAAAACTACAATTATTTACACTTTATTTCGAGCTATTTTCCTTTAAAAGTAATTGATGATTTTTTTTATAAAATAAAGAATTTGTGGAAC
Source organism: Parasteatoda tepidariorum (assembly GCF_043381705.1). NCBI lineage: Eukaryota > Metazoa > Arthropoda > Arachnida > Araneae > Theridiidae > Parasteatoda > Parasteatoda tepidariorum. Next base: position 31,474,076 of record NC_092208.1, read on the forward strand.
ATATAAAGATAACGATTATAGAAAAATTTACAGTTATAATTGGACTACATACATTTTATTATTAATTGTATGGCCCTTAAAACTCGCTTTAAAGAATAGTAATTTAGAAGAAATTCTTATATGCGTAGAACTTAAACTTTTTATTGCATAAACATGAAAAAAGTCATGAAGTGTATATATGAAGAGTATGTAATTTTATACAAAATTTAAAGTTTTACAATTTTCAGTAAGACCTTAAAAATTTGAATAATTACTTCAAATCTAACATTAGATTTCTGTTTTCTAACAAATTGAAGTATTTTGTTTCTTTTTCTCTTTTTGATGTTTCTTCTATTTTTTTTTCTTCTATCCAATTCTAAAGTTCTAAAAAATCGCAAACATTTTTGTGATCAATTTAATTTTTAGATAGTTATCATATTAATCTGAAACCTTATGAATTTTATTCAATGAACAACTAAGAATAAAGCCATTTATTAAAACGAAGCCTTTTAGGGATATTTTTGCTTTAATTGCCAAAAGTTTACGGAATACATTTCATTTTATTGGTTGTACAAAACATCGTAGAAACGTTGTGAAACAAGTTGAAATAAAATAAGTTATATTCACTTTATTAAATGGTGTTATAAACGAAGCCTTGATTTAAATAAAAAACGTCGTAAATGAAGAATAAAACACAAACTAATACGGACAACCATTTTTAACAAATGACACATCAAAGCAAAAGTTAGCGCAAATTTCCAAGAACTTTCCATTAAAACCGATTTACAAATTTTTTTTACCGATCATAAAAATTCCAACACATCCAACTTTAAAAATAATGAGGATTCAACCGCTAATCTCGGATTTATTAATTTCAAGCAGCAGGCGGGCTATTTCTCATTCTTTCGGCTTCGGACGTAAGCCATAAAATTCCAATTAAGGCTTATTTTTATGTGTCCGATTCACTTTCATTCTTCAGAAAGCCACTTAAAGCTTTAAGCGCGTTCATCGGCAAAAACCTGCAGTTCTACAATTCAGATTTTATCTACTAAAACAACCAAACTCGACAACAAATTGTTGCTACCATGAAATGGCAATAGAATTTACATTTACGGACACACGGTGATTAGTTCTTACAAGTGGTCCATAAAACATCTCGGATTGTAGGCAGGGGATATTCTACTGATAATTATTTTCTAAATCTCTTGGAGAGCGATAAGAAATGAGCAATTACAAGTTTTTGGCGAGTCTTTCCCTGAAGGGGTGCAATTTGTTGCCCTATAAATCAATGCTGCAGAGCGAAAGTGGTAATTGCCAGTAGTGATAAAAACTTAACACCATTTGTAAATCCAGTAAGACCATTGACCTGAGCAAAAACAGAAACGTCGTCCACTTTTAAGTGACAGTATATCAGGTTTCTTCAAAAATAGTTTTGACTTTTGGAATGCGAAACAATGCAATCATTAAGTCTGATGAGTTCATCAAGCACCAAATTTTTGAATTTTTGTTCTTTTTTGTAAAATTAGTTCAGTTTAGTGCTCGAAATAAACAAAAAAGTATATAATACTGGCAATACATTATCAATTTTATATCTTCTCAAAAATCTACCACTAGCTAGTGGGAATGAAAATTCACTGAGCGAAAGTCTAACCAAGACAAATTTGGCAACGACTCATCATAAATTAAGGTGTATATGGAAAATTTTATTCTTTTTCAATTTTTGGTTCTATTGCGCAGTTACCAACATTAATGCTGAGACAAATAAAAAATAATAGTTCTATGAATCGGTACTGACTATGGTTCCTACATGTAGTAATACTTACCTGTATATTTATGTCCTTTATTAGAATTTATCATGTTGTTTTCTGACTTTATCATTTTGCCAACTTGACACCATTTGTAAATCCAGAAAGACCAATGACCTGACCGAAAACAGAAACGTCATCCACTTTTTAGTGACAGTATATCAGGTTTCTTCAAAAATAGTTTTGACTTTTGGAATGCGTAACAGTGCAATCCTTGAGTCTGATGAGTTTATCGAATACCAATTTTTGAATTTTCGCCTTTTTCTTGCAAAATCAGTTCAGTTTAGTACTCGAAGTAAACCAAAAAGTATGTAATACTGAAAAATGTATTGTCAACTTTGTAATTGCTCAAAATCTGCTACGAACTAGTGTGGATAAAAATTCCCTAGGAGAAAATCTGAGACAAACATTCTAGCAACGACATAGTAATAAATTAAGCTAGATGGAAAATTTTTGTTTTTTCCCACTATGGCTGTACATTGCAGTTAACATAATTTATACTGAGACAAATAAGAAAAAAATGAATTTTATGAATCGGTACTGATTACGGTACTTACTTATAGTACGATCGAAAAAGCTGCACATCCCTTAGTAGTATTTCTCACGCTGTTTTTTGACTTTATCATGTTCCTAAATTCCCACCATTTTTTAAATCCAGAAAGGCCATTGACCTGAAAAAAAGTAGAAACGTTGTCCACTTTAGTGACGACGATTCATCGGGTTTCTTCTAAACACCAGATTTCTTCAAAAATAGCCTTGACTTTGGGAATGCGTAGCAATTCAATCATTCAATCATTGAGTCTGATGAGTTTATCGAGTACCAATTTAGGAAGAGTTTTCATGCAANGACGTAAGCCGAGTGCAGCGCCACTAATTTGCATATTGCAATTTTACTCAGCTACTCTTAGTGGACAACATATGCAAATTTTGCACGGTTTGGCTTACTTTTGAAAGAGTTATCGCTATTTTTGTGATTTTTCCTTAATTTATGATAACCAGTGTAGTTATGATATAGGCGCTAACTAAACAGCATAATACAAATCTAATACACTTGCTTACTAATCAGCGTAACGCAGTTAGAATAAAGTTTCTAACTAATTAGCATAATACAGCTGTGACAACGTTTCTAATCTACCCTTCGACTCAGGTAGCACGCCGGTGTCTCTTTTCTACATATTTTTTTTCAGACGCTTTAATTATAAGCAAGAACATTTTTTTTTTCCTATTTTTTAATTATGAAAATCTGTTTAGTTACTAAATTTGTTAGGTTATTGGAATTATATTTGTATCAGAATACTAAAAAAAATTTTCCACTTATGTTCAAAAATGTATCAATAACTGATTTTGTAAATTAAAGAATTTTCAGAAATGAATAACTTAGATCTAAGTAACTGTAAATAAGAGTGAATTAGAAAAATTCTTATATGAAAGTGAACCGTGTTTGGAAGGTTTTTTTCTTTAATGCGGAAAAAGAAACCGGAGTTTTATGCTGTATTTTATAACTATAAATTATTAAAATGCTAAATATAATATTTTTCACTCATTTTGACCTAATATTACAGGGGCCAAGATCCTTGATAGTCGAGCCATTTTTCAAATTTTGAAATTTTTCGCGAGCCGCAATTAAATACGTATTTAAAAGGTATGCGAAAAAGGTATTAAATTTTTTTTTTACATAAATTATATTTATTGAAAACATATAAATAAAAGTACAAAATATGTGTATTGAATTTAAATATAAAAAATTAAACTCATGTATTTTACTTTTCTTGACAATTCTTTAAAATTTGGTGAATAATTGGTGACAGCACTTCTCAGTAATTCTTTGAGATGCCGGTTAGTTCATACTGATCGGTGTTTGGATTTCTCGAATTTTAAAGTGGAATAAAATGAGTCACATAAGTGCGTTGTTCCGAATATTAAAATAATTCGACCAGCAGACTTTTTTTAATTCAGGATACTTCAATTCTGATGCAAATTTCTAAAATTCAGTAATCGACGTCGACTTATACTTTAATTGTAGAGCTTGATCTTCCTGCATCTCTATTAAATCTATTTCTCCAGATGCGTTTTGTGTCATAATTATATTGGAAATAGAAAACTCACCTTGAATTGAACAACGTTGCACTTAGTCTTTCATATCTGTTCTCAGTAATTTAAAAGACATTTTGAAACACATACGGAATGATAATAATTTTTTTTTAAATATAATAGCGCAAAAATGAAAAGGGAACTCTGGTACATTTATCGAGAGCCACAAATAATCCTTCAAAGAGCTGCATGTGGCTCGCGAGCCGCAGGTTGGCCACCCCTGTAATATTATATACAGTAATGAAAAAAAGTAGGAAAATGTGTTAAATAAAAATCTTCAAAGGCTTAGTCGGTATATTACAGTTGTAATACAATGGTTAATTAATTTTTATAGTTGTAAAAGTTCTTTATGTGCCTGAAATGGTAAACAGCTAACTCATTTGTAGGAACAAAAAATATTTTTAGTAAGACAACATCTAAATATTTGATCTGGAAATATCTCATGTGAAAATATTTTATGTAAGGGTAGAAGCAGCCCACCAATGAACGTGCGCGTGCCCTGCATTCGAAAAATGATCGACCCACCTGAATAAAACAGCAGATTAATAATCTGAAAAACAAATGAAAGGTGTCTGAAAATTTGTGATCATTAAATAGCGATTAGAGAAACTTCATTTCTTTCATTATTATTTACACGTTATGCTATTTATCACAAGGATGATTTATTTCACTTGGCATTAATTATTACAGAGTCGTTTACATTATGAAGATAGTTATTTTATGAGATAAAGTAAGCATAAATAGCCAATATCCATACTACGTGATTCTAAAATTAAATTGTAATTCATTCAAAGGATAAGAAGCAAAAATTTATAATTATTTTAAATCTTTTATTAATATATATGAATTTTTTTTAAAAAAGAATATTTTAATAGCAATGAATAAAAAGTACTTATCTATTTTAATTAAAATAAAGTACTTTTAAAATATTGATATCGGAAGGTACAAAATTAATCATTTTTCGTTATTAATTTACATAACAAGAATAAAAAATGTATGCTAATTTTCAGTTTTTTTCATTAAAATAGATAATTTAAGGTCTCTAGATTCGAATTAAGATAAATCATACATCCAAATTATTTTAAATTTATCTAGCTAAAATACATTAGGTCAATTTTTAACTAAACATAACAATAACACATGAAAATTTTAACCGAAATTCAATGAGTTATATTGTCTTATTTCATTTTTTTTTATAGTTTAAACTAAAAAAAAAGTTCAATTTATGGAAATAATTTTTAAAAAAATAATAATTTTTACTTGTACATGTTTTAAAAATTAAGCAAATTTTTCGAATTTTCAGACTTTTTATCAATAAAAAGAAAACAAAAGTAAGCTTTTTATTAATAATATTAGAAAGTTTCTTAGACATATCTTAGAAGTGATAATTTTTTTCAACTTTTTCTAAAATAAAATTTAACTTTTGTTAAAAAACAAAAATAAAGAAAGACCATTTTACATTCTATGAATGTAAACGTATGAATTTAAAATATATAAGATCAAGTTTTAAGTAAATCTATAAGTTCTTTATCCCTTTAATTTATATGAGTTGCATTGTCTCATTTAGTTATTTTTGACTCGAATCTAAAAAATAAGATTGTTTAGCGACAAAGACTTAGAAAATAAACAAATTGAGTCGCATAATTTTAAAAGACACGAATTCTATAACTCATATTTTTCAATCAATAAAAAACAATTAAAAAGCAGTTTTATTTATTTGCTTACTTCTATGAATATTTGGCTTCCTATAAAGTTTTGAATCTTATTTCGTTAATTTTTATACCTTTCAGGGGTCTGTTTAGAAGAAATTTGGGTCCGTTAACGGACCCTTCACAAAATATCTTTCCATAAAAACGGACCCTTCACAAGACATTTTAACTTTAAAACGGACCCTTCACAAAATATTTTAACTTAAAAACGGACCCTTCACAAAATAATTTATCTTTTAATCGGACCCTTCACAAATTTGTTTATCTTCATTATTGTTTTGTTAATCGAATAAANTTTTAAATCTTATATTAATCTATATGAATTTGAAAAGAGTATTTTTTATAGCATGGAATAAATTTTATTCGAAGTCTACCATTATATATCGTTAAAATATTTATGTATTTTAATTAAAAATAGAATACATAATATATAATATACCATACATAATATACTATATTTCGAATAGAATAATTGTCAATATGTTTTCTAAGATTTTTATTGATTTAAAATTTTTTTAAATATTGATATTGGAAGGTACAAAATTAATCATTTTTCGTTGTTAATTTACATAACAAGCATAAAAAATGTTGATTATTTATGCCTTCAATTTTCTTCATTAAAATAGATAATTTAAGGTCTCTAGATTCGTATTCTTAAGATACATCCAAATTATTTTAAATCTAGCTATAATACTTTAGGCCAATTTTTAACGAAACATAACATAACAATTGCAACCAAAATTCAATGAGTTATACTGTCATATTTAAAATTTTTAATTGTTAAAGCTAAAAGAAGTTCGATTTATGGAAATAATTTTTAAAAAAATAATAATTTTTACTTGTATATGTTTTAAAAATTAAGCAAATTTTTCGAATTTTCAGACTTTTTATCAATAAAAAGAAAACAAAAGTAAGCTTTTTATTAATAATATTATAAAGTTTCTTAGACATATCTTAGAAGTGATAATTTGTTTTTCAATTTTTTGTAAAATAAAATTTAACTTTTGTTAAAAAACAAAAATAAAGAAGGACCATTTTACATTTTCTATGAATGTAATCGTATGAATTTAAAATATATAAGATCAAGTTTTAAGTGAATCTATAAGTTCTTTATCCCTTTAATTTAAATGAGTTACATTGTCTCATTTAGTTATTTTTGACTCGAATCTAAAAATAAGATTGTTTTGCGACAAAGACTTAGAAAATAAACAAATAGAGTTGCATAAATTTAAAAGACACAAATTCTATAACTCAGATTTTTCAATCAATAAAAATCAATTAAAAAGCAGTTTTATTTATTTACTTACTTCTATGAATATTTGGTTTCCTATAAAGTTTCGAATCTTATTTCGTTAATATTTATACCTTAACGTTTCTGCTTTTCGATAATTTTATGGCTATGAATTTGTTCAAGAGAGGATAGAAGGTACTCTAAAAGCAAGAATATCTAGAAAATATGTTTAAAAAAATTGCAAAGACTGGAAAATTTTTAACTATTTGAAGGTGAAAATCTCCTCGTTGCTACAACTGTGCATGTTTTAGAATTTTCTACCTTATTAGCCTCTCAGAAAAAATTTAACGGTAAAAATAATAATTTTCCCTGTAAGATAGATTTCGAAGCTGTCTGATAAAAGTTACGAAGGCTCACTTTCAGAAATAAGACTCTCACTTTTGATTATTCAGCAGTTTTTGAACTGCATTTCGTTAATTTTGAGAATCATTTCATCACGAAATCACGTAATTTGTGACGAAACGCGAACTCACAAATTTATAACGAAAATATTTCCTCAATTCCTCTGAAACTTATCACAGAAGATTGAAGATTATTAGTAGAATGACGAAACTAGAATGAAGACTAAGCGCTTTAAACTAGAATGGTATTGTGGCCATGAAGTTCGCATCAATATAAACAGATCCCGGGTTTGAATCCTGCTTCGGGCATGAATGTGATTTATCTATCTACTTTATGTGTCCTTCTTATGTCGTCGGGGAAGCGTTGATTCATCGATATGGTGCACACGAAAAAGTGATCAACAATGCCAACCGTTAAATACCATAAGGCACCACAAATCCGTCATTCTGTTTCCTTTTTTGAAAGAAAGAAAAAAAAAAGACGAAATATTTTAAATTTTGAAAAAATGTGTTTCCTCAAGAAGTGATAGTTATTTCGTCACTTTGACAAAATATTCGCTAGGAGCATGGACCAGCAAACGGTTTCGTCAAAAACGAAGAAAGTTTTTTTTTTTTTTTTAATTTGAACATTGTTCACTGTACGAGAGCTTCCTGATCCCTGCTCCTCACCCATTTTTTGCCAATATTGTGGCTAAATATCTTTGTTTTTAGATTATATTTCTGGGAGTACATATAAGGAGGCTGCTGACAAGTGACTAAAATAAATAACGTTACTCTTCCATCATTAAATAATAGTACATATTCATTGAGTAAATAAAAAAAAATATGAGAAAATAAAATAGCAAAATTAGTAAAACATTTTAAATGGCCAATCAGGATAGGGAAAGTTTCAGAAAATTAAAAATAATTGAATACTGTTCTAAGAACAATTTCGATAGCCAAGACGTGTTTAGAATGCTATTGAAATTTTATTAAGAGATTCGGTGTCAATCACTATATTCTAACTTTGTTTACCGCTATATTATTTTTTACCTCTTTAATCTTACGCCGCGAGTGCAAAAGCAAAGATTGAAGTTATTTTCTGACAGTAATTCCTTGAATGTCTCAATCATTTTCGAATTCTTTCACCTATGGAACGCCTAAATTGGCAGCAAACGATTATGAGACATCCATTCCATTGTAAGAAAGAAGATAGAACTACTTCAAAGCTATGTTTTCTTCTCTAAACTTAAGAGATTCCACCAGTTTAAAGATTCATCAGTCACTATTATCTCCATTAAAATGTCGATGATGCAGCCTGCCGTATTCGGATCAGCGATGTGGACTCATGATTCTTGGTGCTGCCATCGCCTTCTTTAAACTTTGCTTACCAATTGACCCTAAAGGTTTGGGGCGATTAGGAAAATCCATTCTTTATGCGAGCTCGGTTTCGACTTTTCCTCACGTGATCTTGTACTGAAAGGTGCTGATGGTCAGTGAACCTTCAATACGAAAACATATCAGCTATATTAAATAATAATAATCAATGTTCTAAATCTTGTTTACAAGAGGTGATATATGCAATGATTGTAATGTGTATTGATTTATTTCAAAATAAGCTTTTTTATTAAAATCTTTAGCAATACAAAGCATTAATTTTTACTTATGAATAATTTTATAATAAAAAGCTTATAAGATAAGTTCCTAATTTTATTAAATAACTAAATTTTTTATGCGTTAATTTTGCATGTTCGGAATTAGATTTTTACTAATAAACTGAAAGGTTAATGGGTTTCTATTTTAGCTATATTCTATTTCTAATTAGTTAATATTACGATGAGATAATTTTTACATTTTCGGAATTTGAATGCAGCTACTAAGTAAACAAGCTAATAAGTGTAATGTAATTATTAAATTCTTCAGTAATAAGTAGTAAGTACCCTAGTATCATTATTTAACATTTAAAAACTAATGCCATAACCTGTTGTTGAACTATGCACAAATTCTTTTTTTACAAATATAAAATGAAAAAAATAAAAACAATATGTTGAAATTAATTTTCAGAGATTATTGATGCTGTAATCTAATTTTAAAGAGAAAAAAACAGTTGGTTTAGAACATGATCTTTTAACCCTTTGTTTCCGAATTTTTATTAAACATATCTATCATACTTTTTTCATCATTTTGTATTAATTTAGGTCAAAATAAGTGAAAAATATTATATTTAGCATTTTAATAATTTGTGGTTATGAAACACAACATAAAGCACCGGTGTCTTTTTCTGAGTTAAAGGTAAAATCATCCAATCACGACTCATTTCCGAACAATAATTTTTCAAATTTGCTCTTGTTTTGATCTAAGATCTTTCATTTACAAAGTCAACTATTGATAATTTTTGTATATAATTTTAAAAAAATTTGAATCTTCTTTCTTTGGATTTTATATTTTAACGCAAATAGTAGTTTTAACTTTAATAATAATATTTTAAAGCGATAATCTAACATATTTTTTTAGTAACTAATAAACCGTTTTTTTTTAAATTAAAAAAATACCAAAATATATTTTTACCTGTTATTAGAGCGTCAGAAAAAATATATATAAACGGACACCGGTGTCCTATAACGGTAAAACGATAACAAAATTTTTTTTTTTTTTAAAAATAGTGAATGTTTCAATGGCTTTTTAGAATCATTGACAAATTTTCGATTCCAATGCTTTCATCTGAAATAAAATCATACATCAAAAACTCCTTAAATTATAAAATGCTGTACAATATCATTGTGGGCAATAATAGTTTAAATGCAGAAAAACTAAGAACAATTAAAATTATAAATTTGAAAACTATCTGGAATTCCATAAAAAAATATTGAAAAAATTGAATTCTTGTGCTAGTTTTAATATATTTATGTTAGAGAGTGCGTTTAGGCAAACTACACTGAGAAAAAAAATTATGGCAAAATTTACCGTGTTTCTGTCTCTATGGGAACACAATGCTAGGAAATTTTTGCTGAAACGTTTTGATCATGATTCGGGTAAAAGGACCATTAAAATAGTGATTTATTATATGGGTTTAAATTTCGTAAATGTAGTAAAAATTGTAAAAATGTTATTATGATACTTTAGAGCAGGGGTTTCCAACTTACATGAGACCGAGGGCCGCAATTAAAAAGACCAGTCAAATGGCGGTTCCGCAACTTTATCAAAATTTTATATAGGACAAAAAAAGGCTTCGCGGGCCGGATGCGGCTCGCGGACCGCCAGTTGGTAACCACTGCTTTAGAGTATGGCGTAAAAACAATCTCTTCGTTAAATTTACTTTTCAGTTTAATATTTTCTGATTAAATTTGTGTTAAGAACTATAAGAACTATAATTTTGAAAACCACAAAGTTTAGGTAAACCGTTATTATATGAACGGAAAAAATTACAAAAGAATGTCTTAAAGACCGTATATATATTAGTTTTTATAGACCAGAATTATGGCAGAATTTTACCAGACAAGTCATTACCATACAATACGGTAATTTTACCAGAATTTTGTTCTCTGAATTACTGTAAGAAAACTGCCTTAAAGAATGGAATATCTATTTTTTTTCTTCTTTTTCTGGTAAGTCAATGTTCCAAATTTATTAAAGAGAGAGAAAGCTTTAGATAAACAGTAATTACTTAATCAAAGTAAACTTTAAAAAAAAAAACACGCGCTCATCGCAGCTGCATTTCTTATGTTGTCACATTTAAGAAGTAGAAAATTCTCCCTAATTAGATGATAATTCAACAGAAACGGATGATAAGCATCGTTTACTTCTGGAATTTAAAAAAAAAAAAAAAAATCGTTTTCTTTTTTTTCCTTCCAACTAACTGCACGCGATATGCATCGCGGCAACTTTTCAATTCGATTCCTTCATGAAGGCGGATTTCAATCCACAAGTTCTTCGTATTGTGAAAAGGCGTCTAATGTCATCATTAGACAAGGTTAATTGACAAGAGATCCTCCTGTTGAGCTTGGACCATTGGGCGCTCCTTGATAAAGCGTTGAGTTTTTTTTTACCCTTAACATCAACAGCATATAAAAAAAAATGAAGGTGTGGTTTGATTTCGAAACTCGTCTGTATTAATTTTTTTTTCATTATTAGGATAAAATATTTAACCTTTTTACATCGAAAGAAAGAAATAAGGGATAGTAGTAATTATCACGATTTGCGCAAACTCTAAGAATTTTTTTCTAAATTAAATTATTGTCAAACGAAACTAAAAAAGAAAAAAAAACATTTATATTTCTAGAGTTGTCTATAGTCTTTTTTTGTTTTACTAACCAACTTCGAAGGTATGGAATGAAGATTCCTTTTTTTATACTCTCGATCATAGGATTATATGTTTCTTTTATACCGCAGAACCTATAATATGGTTTTTATTAATATTGTTATTATTTCATGTTTTTTTTTGCTTGATCAAGTCATTAAAGGACTAGTCATTCGTTTGAATTAAGCAAAATTGCCTTTATTTTGATAAAGTACTGATGTATATTATAACAAGTTAGGGTAAAACTGACAGGAGTTTAGGAAACTAAAGAATAGAATTGCAATAGAAGGGAATTTTATGAGTAAATGCATTTCCAAAACGAAAGTAGTAAATATGTTCGCAAAAAAAATTTTTTTGAGCTACGGGATAGTGCAGATAAACTTATTAATATGAAAATTAATTACTGGACGAAATTTTTCGTATTATTATCTATTAGCCCATTATTATTTCTGTCCGTAATCTTGAAAAAGACTTTAAAAGAGATTGATATAACTATTTACCATTTAATAAGGTCTAATGAAATTCATTCTGAAAATAGCGGGCATTGTAAATAGGTGCAGAAGCTATTGTTTTATTTAAATAAAAATAAATCGTGGAAAACTTTATCATCCATCAACTAATTCTATTATTTCTGCCTACAATCTAGACGGAAGTTTCATATCTAATTCATTCTAAAAGTCATGTTTAACAATTATCCACTTAATATGTTCTGAGGAAATATGTTTGGAAAGTAAAAAAGAAATCAGGATATTTGTGCATAAATATATTCGCACGCAAAGAGACAACAACCAGTAATATTTTAAAATTCAAAATAAAAAGTAATATTTTTAAAAACCACGTTTTAGTAGTGGAGAATAATAATTAAGAAAAAAATTGAAAAACGAANTGAGAAAAGCACATAAATGTTTATATAAAAGTGGTAAAATAAAAAGGATTTCATTTTCCTTGCAACAAACAGATAATTAAAGATTGGCACGATATATAACTTACGACGGGAATTTCTTACAATTGTACTAAAAATTACAACGATGAAGATGCCAAAAATATCTTCCTCGCCAAGCAGAATATTTGTTGCTAAAATAGAGAAAAATGAGATGCGTCAAAGAAATATTTTCTATTTCGTTTTGATGATAAATATTCGGAGTTGCGGAGTTTTTTTGAATTCATCACTTAGTATTATATGAGCAAACAATTTTGGTAAAATTTTCCGCACTGTATAATTATACATTTCTGCTTTTTTTTTTTTTAAAAAAATCATAATTCTGGTTAATAAAACCAAAATATACGATATTTAAATCTTTCATTTGGCAAATTTTCCTTTCATATGATAAATAGTTTACCGGAAATTCTGGTTTTGAAAATCATAGTTCTGATTTGGAAACATTTAGTAAAAAATTCAAAATAGAAAAGTAAATTTAACCGAATAAATAGTTTTATGCGATGCTCTAGAATGTTATGATAAAATTACCAAATTTTGGCATTTATCAAATTTTATCTCGTGTAGTAAAACCATATGTCACCATTAGTTTTACCATAGCCATTACCAAAGCGATTCGATAAATATTACAGAGCTTTTGGTGTTACCATACAGCTAGAAACATGATAAATTTAAACATATTCTGACAGTTTTGACAATACTTTTTTTTCGCAGTGTTTACAATAATTTCCCAATAGCTCTGAGATGCAGTCAGATTTAGTCGAGATGAGTATATAGTTATTCAAAGACAATTTACAAAAATATTTGCCGCACGAAGAAGAAGCTTTTATTGTGCTTTGTCATTTTCATTCTAAACATGCTAATTTTGATGATAAAATGTTTGGTATCCTTGCGACAAGGCAAAGTTGATAAAAAAAAATCATTGAAGATTTTCCAATGCTGTTCAGCATTTCTCTGTATGACATAAAAGGAAATGCTTTGAAGCCGTTTCTGCTAGTTGTCAAGTTTAAGGATGAAATTGCAATTATGCACGATCAAATGGTTTTTCTAGCAACCGAAAAGTAAATAAGAATTCGAAAAACAAATTTAAGGGTAGAAAACCGAGCTAAATGGTACTAGGTTAGATTTTATTCTAATTGAATGGGAAACAAAATCTCTTGCACCATATAATAAAATAATGCTTTTTGTTTGTTTGTTTTTTAATATATTTTTCTTAATATTGATTTATGAATCTGTTTGTAATCAAATAGAAAAATAATTGTGAAACAATCGGAAAGGGAGAGGGGTTGGTGAGACGCATCAAAACTTAGGCGGATCCCTCAAATATTAGCAAATAAGTCAACATGATTTACAATTGAAACTTTATTATCTCTCTTATCCTTTTGTTTGACTATAATCGTTAAAAAGTCAAATTGGAAAAATTAAAGTATTCTGCCCTAAGAGCGTCCTGAAAATTGGAAAATTTTCCCAAAATTTGACCTTGACTTTTCTTACATAAAAAAGATAACAAAAAAATCATTAATTTTTTTTTGAAATTTCTATCGAAAGAAAAGATGAGAGATTCTACGAATTCCCACAAATAAAAATTGAAATATAAAATTGAACATAAATTTTACGCAGAAAACAAATCAATTTTTTAAATTTTTTTCTTTCTTCAAAAAAAAACTTAGCGACTTTTAAATATAATTAATTCCTTTGACTTAATTTTATAGTTATCTTATTCCTTATGTACAGTACTGTCTTGGCATAATACTCCTCCTTGTTTGCGATTTTTGCATTATTTTTCTTGCCGTCCGTTGTAGACTGACAGTAAATACACGGCTGCCGGTAGCACACAGGTCAAGCATCATAGGCTGCCGTCAGTGAGCGGATAGGTGACCACTTTGATCAGCCTGCGTAGTAACCGAGGGTGTGCGGTATCAGTCCTCGTTCGAATGTTCGAACGGGAAGTGCTCGACTTCACGCAGGTCATTGGGCTGCCAAGGCAGGGGAGCATCCCCTCTGCAGAGGATCAATAATGTGATGCAATGTCTTCGGATCATCCTCAGGAATGTTTCCCAATCTGTCGCCAATAGCCCATTGTGCACCTCTAGTGTGACGTAAATAAATTACTACTACTACTAAAATATTTTGCCTTCATCTTTCGATTAATCCTTGTTATAACATTGCAGTGTTTCTATGTCTATCGCACTAACTTCACCCTATTGCATATTTTCAGAATTGTATTAGAAACCTTTAATTCTACTTTTTATTTGCTGTAGTATTACTATCTTTAAAATACGTTCTTAAATGTATTATTTACCGCTTTGTTACATTCTTGGTTGCACTTTTTGCACTTCTGTGACAATCTTTGAATTATACCATATACAGATTTGATTGTATTCAATTATTTGATGAAACAGCATACATTCATTGTAATCTTTTAGGTTTTAAACTTTGCATGTTTAATTTTTCTTAGTTAACTGTTACTAAGCCTCGATTTCGAAATCAAATGGACTCTGGTCTTGATTTTCCTAAAAACGCTTTAGGCGTACGTGTTGCCAATAAACAGCAGCGCATTAAAGAAAAACTCCACTTTTATTACCATTTAAAGAAGAATGAATTGCTTAAATGTCCCGCAACATGTTGCTCACTTGAAATAATGGACAGGTATTAAATATAGCTTTCTCAACCAACCCTGATGTGGATCAAATGATTTGTCCAAGACGCTGACAGAATTTATATTGGCAAGAAAAGATGGGTACCATGCTGATAATCTCAACAGGGGACAAACATTGCATCCATCTCAAGTGTCTGGATGATATAACTTAGATCAAATGTGATGAGCGTCAAACTTTTCCATTATGTTCTTCATAATTCAATAAAACCTAACCTACCTGTTTGAAAAGGTCATATACGCTTTCACCTCACTCTCCTGAACTTATTTGATGGTTTCGTAACAAATCTCATCCTCCATTCATCATGCTAGATGAGAGGTTGTCCCTCTTTCTCACCAAGTGTGAAACTCTCTTCGGCTATTTTTTCCACTAAAGAAACATAAATATTTAAAAAAAAAATATCTGCTTGAATAGCTTTGTAATTGAAGAGGATGGAAGAAAACGATTAGGCTGTTTTATTTTAGAACCGCTGAAGAGTTGCGTTTAAGCGCGCCTGGTGACAGTTTTAATAGCTCTGATGAAAGTTACTATTGCGTCGTTGCTATAAAAGAAAATTCGTATTTTCGGATGTTATATATTGCAGTGTAGGAGTGTTTACCTGCTTAAATTTATTAGGGTTTTTTGGTCTTTGGGTGCAATATATCAATAAGATGAATACTCTATCCTTGAACGCATGCCATAGTAGAATGTTATTGAAACTTTTATAATTACCAAAGCACCACCTACGCAATTTTTCATGAATAATGTAAAACTGAATTCTTCTTAACCATAAAACATACAAATGTTTATGTTACAAACATTTTTATGTTTTATTGTTGAGAAAAACACATAAATATTTGAAAACATACAAATGAATGACATAAAAGTTGGGAAAACTTTTCATCTTCAGTTAATTTCTTCATTTCTTCAGTTGGGAACATCCGGCATTGCATAAACAACGCGAAAAATCAATCCACTGAGTATAAAATAAAACATTTTACACGTTACTTAAAAGTTGTATAACAATGCCAAATTATGATCTATGTTACAAACAAATTATGATTATTATCTATATTATGATCTATATATATTATGATCTATGTTGACAAACAGCCAAATTATGATCAATGTTAATTTCACACTTTTAATAAGCATGATTATGATAAGAAAATCAATAAGTTTTATTTACTGCGCATGAGCTGCAAGTATATGGAACTCATGAAATAAGTTCCAAAAGTAGAGAAAACACGTTTAAAAAATTACAGAATAAGGAAAAAAGAGAAAAAGAAAATTATTTAAAAAAAATAATAATAATAAATAAGATCAATATTACGATACAATATTAGAAAGCACTCTTTTTTGCGGATATAATCGTTTGAGCTGATGAATGGATTATATCTTTTTTCCGGAGTCTTATTATTATTTTTTTTAATTATTTTCTTTTTCTCTTTTTTTCATTATTTTTTTCGCTTTGGTACCGAAGAATTGGGTGAAACTGCGCTATAAACTGGGCGCAAAAATGGGAAGCTAAGAGTTCATCTATATTTTAACTTTAATTATGATTTCTAATTTTAGTCAGTAATATAAATCAGAGCTATATAAAACACTTAAAGGATGCTTAATAATTTACACAGGAGAAGCACAGTAAGAAGTGGGCGGATTCTCCTACTACTACTACTACTACTCATCGACTCTACAGTCTATGAAGGACCTTGGCCTCCTTTATCACGCGACTCCTCTTTTTACGGTCCTTGGTCCTTATCCTCCAATTTTAGATAATCATTTTTTCTTTTTTTAGATCTCTCTCTACCTCATCGAGACATCTTTTTCTAGACCTTTCCCTCCAGTTTTCCTTAATAGATTTTCTTCGATATATTGTATTTTGAAAACTCAAGTAAATACTTTTATTTAAAACAAAAGAATATTTGTACTGCAATGTTATTAAATTAATTGAACTCACGTTGACCTTTACGAACTTCGTACAGTTCGTAACAGTTTCTTTGTTAACTGTTACGAAACGAACTCTGCTTTGCGTTTGTTTGAGGAAGGGTGAAACCTCTTCATGCCCCAGAGCAGTTTTTTGTTTAAATTCTGAACAAAGATGAGGAATGGATGAGGCAAAATATTTACGTTTTATCTTTAAACTCGGTTAACAGTTAACTTAGGTACGCCATTAAAGTAAAAGTTGACTGGTTGCGCATTTGCTTCAACCTTAAAAGGATTATAAGTTGAACCATTTTAAAATACAAATCAATTCTTTTTAAATTTGATAACACCATATCATCTTTCAACGATAGCGTGGTTCAATATGGCAACGTTGAATAACTTAAAGTGAGAGTATACGATATATTTTTTTTCTTGCTTTTAAAAATGATAAACAAAAGAAAAACTTGTTTTTACATATTGATTATCTATTACAAATAACCACTTCAAAATTCGAAAAAAATTGCAATATATTTTAAACTTGAAGTGTTTGAGGAATAATAACTTTGCATAATAATTTTTTTCCTATCGTTTTCTAGGTTATTGAATATAACATGAAAGTGGAATGCAAATGCCATGGTGTATCAGGCTCTTGCGAAACCAAGACGTGTTGGAGGGCATTGCCAAAATTTCGACTCGTTGGTTCCATTCTCCGAGAAAAGTTCGATCATGCAACTGAAGTACAACCACGAAGATCTGGTAAACGTAGCCAATTGGTGCCAATGAACGCCTATTTCAAATACCATTCGGATACCGACTTGGTTTTCTTGGATTCTTCGCCAGATTTCTGCGAGCGGGACTCACAGAATGAAACGCCTGGAACGTATGGGCGACAGTGTAACAGAACTTCTAAGAATATTGACAGCTGTGACAGTTTGTGTTGTGGACGAGGTTTTACAAGTAAAACTGAAACTGTGATGGAGAGATGCGATTGCAAGTTCTACTGGTGTTGTTTTGTGAAGTGTAGAGAATGTGAACAAGAAGTTGAATATAATTATTGTTTATAGAACGCAAAGAGTGACAATTTGCCACGTGATCTAAAAACCGTTCAGAATGTAAATAGTACTTACTTCATCGTTTGCTGGAAAAACTACCGTATTTCTCAACAAAACTGGATAAGGTTTTCAGGGCTACAGAAGATAAACATTTTGCAATGATCTGGATATCGTTCAGAAAGTTTAATCGAAAAGCCACTGACAAACCAAGACACCTTTTTCTATGCTGAAACCTTGCTTCATTTTACCATGGCTTAAAAATTCTTCAGAGTGTAAATACTTATTTCAACATTTATTGGTAGTATTAAGGGATTGACAATCTAATCAAGATAATGCTTACGAGAGATATCTTGCCAGGACCTGAAAACTGTTTAGGATGTAAATATTTATTTCAACATTTGTTGGAAAATCGTAGGATTTTTTGACAACTTAGGATGCTTTCTCTTGATGCGCGAAGTGCGTCACTTTAAAATGACCCGAAAACTGTTTAGAGTGTAAATACTTATTCAAACGTTTGTTGGTAAAACTGTTTAACTTTTTGACAACCTGAGCTAGTTTTTTTTTTTCAGGGCTATATGGAATTTTGTATACAATTGGTACAATGCAGCTTCTAATTCCAATTACTTACATGCATTTTCCAAGTTGTGTACAAAGCTTAGAGTTTTTAACTTCTTTCTGGAATGGTTGTGAGAAATAACTGTAATATTTAATAGGTCTCTGTACTTAAGACTTAAAGTTATTTTAACAACATTTTAATTCTTTTTTTCTAACCCGATTCTGTCATTATTAACATTTTGATGTTATTTTTTAAAGGTAAGATATATTTATTTTATGAATTAATTAAAATTCATCAGAAGAAACCATTTTTACCATTTTAAAATTAACGTAGGATAAAAAAAAATATTAACATAGATAATTCAAAAAAAATTAATCTGCTGGTTTTAAATGCATTTATTCCAACCAAAATATATAATGTCACACTCCTTGTTATCCTTCCAACTTTCGCAATTTTACAAATAACCTGCCTTCCATCAAACGTGACATCCTTTGTGTAAATCATTATTGATATTGTGACATAATTACCGATTTTCTACACATTCTAAAGTGAAATTTCTCAAGTTTATAAAATTTTCCTGCCCTAAGCTCCTCAAGTATCGGATAACAAATGGTTAATTGATCAGATGGCTAAGATGAAATTGTTAAACTTATCATGACTTTTTACTTCCAATGGAGAATATAATATTAATTTAAATAATATTATTTAAAATTAATTAAAATTTTTAACAAAAAAATAGTTAAAAATTAATTAGAAAATAAAAATTAATTAAAAATTTTATTAAAAGTTTTTAACAAAAGAAGATTATTTCTCCACTAGTTAAAATTTCTGATAAATAATTTTAACAATTCTTTTCATACATACTTTTTGTTAAAGATTTTTTTCAAATCTGATAAAACGAAACGTAATTAAAATCCAAATTCATTATGGAATTCGGTTTTTAGAAAATTGCATGATTTTTTTTTCTACCATAATAAATATGGTTTATAGAACAATAAGAAATCAAATTCATGCATAATTTTGTAATGAACTATCCCATTTGCAAAGAGGATAAATACTTTTAAAATTAGTATTAAAGAACATAAAAAATTGTTTTTCGATTGGTAAGATTGTATTGCAGTAGTAGTCATATGAAAATTATTTGATTCTAACAAATTCTTTAATTTAAAAAAAAAAAAGTGGAAATTTGCTTCTATATGTTTTTAAAATTTTGTAAAAAAAAAATTCTGATGGAAAAAATCTCAACATTTTTACAAAGTAGCAAAAAAAAAAAAATAATAATTAACGTTCTGTATTATGATGATTCTTTAATGCAGTAAATTTAACTTAAAATATAAACCTTATATAAACGTTAGTCCAATTTCTTCCGAACTTTATAATAGATTTCCTCCAACGACAGCTATAGATATATTTCTCTAATTTTTTATTATATGTATATTTTTCCTTCATGTTTCAAATACATGAAATGAACGATGTAGCTCGCCAGTATTTAATTTTCAGCATTTCAGAGAATTCACATTATGATAAAAATATTCTTTTGAAAATTTAAACTTACTGCGTAAAGAAATATATATTTGGTTAAAACTAATTTAGCGGCTTCTGTCAAAGAATTCTTTAATGATATGTTAGCAGTTATAAATGGATTAAAGTTAAATCAGGACATGTTTTTTTTTTTCCAAACTTTCATCTGCCCCTGAAAAACTACGAAGTTTTCTCTGTTGAATTGATTAATGATGACGAATTCGAAGAATGAATCATGTAATCCTTCCCTTAAACTTATTAATGATGGCGCCGATCGTTAGATAGTAATCTATTGTTTCTGATAAGAGTAATTAAACTTCTTTGATGACTTCTTTTTTTTTTAGATTGATAGGTCTTAAATCTTTAAAAAAATATTTATCATCGAAGTTTGGAAGGATCCGAGCTTGAAGCTCGCAATCTTTAATATCGTCGCAGAAAAAGTTCGAAAACAAATCTTTCTCTCACAAAATTTATCAAGACCTCCGAATCGATTGATAGTTCGTTCAGATTATATTTTTTCCCCTTCTTGGCTCTATTCGTGCAGAGCTGGTGACACAAGTTGGCTGATTGATGAATTGGCGAAGATTGGTCTTTGGGAACCCTTAAAAACCCTCTCTCTTCTTGCGGTTATAAATCACGCTAGGACAGTCCCTTTTACAAACTGCCTGAAGAAGTTGTTGTAACCAGTAGAAACTGATGATGCTCGCCCTGTCCAATATAACACCCTAAAAGATGAGGAAGAGCGATAAAAAATAAAAATTACAAAAAACTTTTCTGCTGAAACAATACTGCTTTTCTTCCCAGAAAACCTAGTTCGCGATAGATGATTGCCGCTGGAAGATAATTTGTTTCGAGAATTTCAACAAAGTTGAGAGAATGATGAAAAAATAAAAATCGATGTTTTGTTCCTTAGAAAATGAATGATCCCTTCTTTCAAACAAGTCCTTATTCAAATGATAAAAAGTTTCAATTTTTTAAAATTAAATGGTAACATGCCCAACGTTTGAAATTTGCAATCTAGAAAATGAATGCAGAAGATTAATGGTTAACATCTCACTTAATCACGGAAGGAAATCGTCTGCATCCCTATAGCATTTAAGAACAATTAATGTAAGAGATTAATCGTTTGCAAAAATTTATCGCTTGCATAATTAAAAAAATTCACTAAAACTTCAATTAAAATATCCTTTTGTGAAACTTTAAAAGAATAACTGAAGATTTATGAAACTAGATTACAGAACCATTATTGAGGTGTTCGCATTTACAATGCGTTGAAACCTGTGTTTCAAAGTTTGAAAAATAATTTGTTAAGGATTTATTATTTTATTTATTTATTATTAATGCCATATAAAGATATGAATTGAAAATTTTATGGTGTTCATTTTTAGAATAAAATTGCCTTAATAATCTAGTTTTATTAACTTTGTCAACTTAGGTCAAACGCCTTATTATTATAAAAATCATTCACTCTTTTTTGTTTTTAAATTATTGGATTTTTTCTTAATTTTAAAATTAATTTTAATTTTTTAAACTATTTGTTTCATAAAAAAAGACGGTTTTAAACTCAAGAATCTATTAATTTTATTTTCAGAAAAAAAATCATTCAATTGCTTTTCTGAACAAACAAGTTTTGTAAGCCATAACAGATTTTCGTCTTAGTATCAAAATATCTGTAAAATTTATCTATTGTCTCTTAACCATCCTATATTTAACTCAATTACACTTAATATTTACGAGAGTATCATCTTTCAAGAAACTAAAAATTATCACTGAAATTCGCTCAGGGAATCGGTCTGCAATTTTGCTTGTTTTTTTTCAGTATTACTTATTTTAATTTTTTTTTAAATTTTTTTAAATTGTTTTTTTCAATTTGAGCATTGTTTATATTATTATACATTATGCAATTTATTATACATTATTTATTTGTTCTTCCATTATTTTTTAGATTATTCTGAATATTTATTTATTATTACATTTTCTTAAATAGTAAAATAGACATTCAAATGTCAAAATTTAAATCAGATGATTTTTAATTAAATCGAACACTGTGAAGAATTAGATTAAAAACAATAATTGTACGCGGGAAAACGGTTATAGAAATAGTTCTATCCTAAAATAATGTTATCAAAGTTTTCTCAGAGAATTTTCAATATGCGAAAAGAATTTATTATCTAAGAATTTGTTATATCATTATATACGCTTATATAATGATATTTATTCATACATTTATGCTTTTTTTTTCTTTTTGCTTTAAAATGTTATGTTAAACTGGGTTGATTCAAGAATATTTGGTGCATAACACCTGTTTACACAGTTGAAAATAAATATTTTAAATTATACTTAATTCCGTATTTTTCTTATAATTTTCTGGGGCAAGATGCGAATCTTCTGACAAACTTAAATGGTGCCAATTCACTGACAGATATAAACTTTCAGTAACTCGAATCTCATGACTAGCTTAGATTTAAATAAAATTCATATTTCTTGAGACATGCCTGATCATTACTTCGAAATTTATGTTACTGTTTGGCGAAATTTTAATCTAAATTTCAAGAGAAATATTATAAATTTTTCTAATATTTTTTTCCTTCATAAATTTCATCTCTGAACTTTAAATTTAACTTAGTTACCATTATGAATTGTAAATAGTGTATTTTTTAGCCATGTAAGATTTGAATCAATAAATATTTATTAAAACTCATTCATATGTTGTATAAACTGATTATAAACAGTGAGTTTACACAAAAAATTTACTATAAATAACTTACTGTTACACTTTGGATGCCAAATAATTTACAGTAGATTTTCCGAACAATGAAATCTCCCTACAGCGAAATTTTTAATCCGAACGTTAAGTAACGAACAAAATATTCTTCACTTATAAGAAATGGTTTTCATTCCATTACGCATTTTTCTAACTTTCGAATTTGTATCCTTGAAAGCAAACAACTCAACGTAGAGGGACGGAAAATATCGCAAAACGATCAGAAAAGATATTAGCGATCCGTAAGAGAAAACGCCGTGCCAATCGGTGAATCCAATCTAAAGATATTAAGGAAAATTCACTCTGTAACGATGTTTTTTAACAATGAAATTTCATATTTTTGATTGCTTCCGACTTGAATGACGCCGGAAAGTGGCGATTGTTAACAAACCACTCCATAAGGATTAGAAACCTACAGAAAAAATATCAAATCAATACCTACGTTATCAATTTATTAGAGAACAACCATACAGGCAGATTGTCGCTCTTATATATAGAGAGAGAAGATCTTTCAGAAGAAAATTTATCCTAACCCTTTTCGTTATTTTGTTGACATTCGAAGAAAGCTGCGAACAGATATTCGATAGCAAAGTGTTGATTTTTAAAAAATTTCCATAAATCAGTCGTATTGCTTATGAAAACGCATAATTGTGAAAATGCAGATAAAGCATCTAAGGCTGTTGTTCGAAAACTCCTGTTAGTTTCTTTTTGTTATTTGAATATTAAAAAAAATTTTGGTCTTTACTAGCCAGGGCTCTCTATTGGAGAAGTACCGGGTCCTAAAAAATTCGAAATGAAATGTCAATGTTTGAAAATGCATCTTCGAGATTATTTTTCTTATACATATCTTCCATGACTAATTGTCTTATTCTCAAACTAATTCTTAACTGCCTTATTCTTAAACTTATTTTTATGGGCCAAATAATGTTCTAATTTAAGCACTAGTTATTTTTCATTCACATCATCGGCATTAAATCTGCATGAATTGCAATGAAGCATCAAAACAGCTTATTTATTATTTTTTTTAACGAACTAATTTTTATGACACAAAATAAAATGCAAACTTAAACAAAAAACATAGTTGTTTATTCTATTCAAATTTTTCTATCATTCATAATTGGTTTTCACACAGCATTCAAATTTGTTTTTACAGATAATTAGGGCTCTTTTTTTATAGACGTTTCTATTCATCAAATGAAGTTTTGTTCATCGAGGAATAAAGTTCGAATGGATGGAGTTTTAATCATTGATTCGGTTTTCGAGCCAACACATGTGGCACTTCCGCACCAAGAAAATGACACTGAGTGAAACTAAATATATATAGTATATATATATAAATTACAGTTGAAAATTATAGTTTTCACTATTCCCCTGCAATATTTACACAAGTACGAGTATGTCCTACTCAATGTAGTAAAAATATGGGCGACTTCTTTTTTTCTTCCTAACCGGATATATAACGGCGAACATTAAACGGTTACTGAACAGCTATATTTCATAAAAATTAATAGAATTACATAATCCATTTCCTGAAGTCGTTTATATTGTACGGCCAATGTAAAAAAAAGATAAGCAGAAAAATCAAATTTTAACACGTAATTAAAATTTGGTGTTTCCTTAACAATCTATAACTTTGCTAGAATTTGATTTAAGCAAAAAATTCACGCTGTAAGAAATGACAAGACAGGAAATAATAAATTTGAGTTAATGCAATTAGCCTTGTAACCCCATTACAGCTGACTTCAACGGAACCTTTAACAAATTAAAATATTTTTTCATTAACTCTTGATGAGTGTAAACGATACACTTTCACCAACACACGCGTTACATGGTTTGTAAATTTTTTTTATGCGCGACTAAAAAGTACCATAAAAAAGGCTTATGAACAGTTTAAAGAACAAAAAAAAAAAATACTTCTCTTCTCAACTTTAATAATGGATCAAATTATCCATTTTCACTTATTCTCAGTAAAATATATACTACCTGATTTATTGAAACGTGTAAATCAAATAGCCTATTAAAAAAAATACAATTTACATAAAGAGAATGAGCGTGTTGCTGTAAAATAGTTCGAATTATAGTTTAAAGGAATGCGAAACAAAGAATACGAAAAAAATCGCCTCTAAAAATACTGCCATAAAATTGTCTAGCTTCAAAGATTTTTGATAGAAAAAAAATACTAAAAAAAAATAAAGAAAAGTGATGAAAATTTTTATTCTTTTTAATTTTATTTTATTCGGTTCGGCTTTGTGTTCGGTTCAGATGCACAGTATACCAGGATGATTTTACAAGTTTAGGAATATTTGAAGCATAATTTTAAAAAAAAAAACAAAATTTTGTCAAAAGACATTTTTTACAAAATATAAAACTAAAATTTTCAAGTAGTATTTTGTCATAATATATTATCAGCAGAAATTAAAAACTTGTATTTTATTTCTGTATTTTTCAATAAACATTTGAATCGTAAAAAGTTCGAGAACATGTGTGTTAGAAGGTAAAATTTACATTTAGTAGCACTCATCTTCATATCTAGATACATATAAAATACTAATGATATAATTAACATCATTTTAATCTTTATTCATCATCATATGGCACATAAATCGTCAACATTTCACTCTGCATATGACATTGTATTCTCAAAATATCTAAAGCTATAATGTATATGTTTGTTTTCTAACATGGATTTGTAAGAGTTATCAGATTCGTAATTAAATTTAATCACTATTTTACGTTAGGAATAAGAATTAAATACCTTTTATTACCCTTACCTTTATTTAATTAAATAGCTTCATTATCTACCTTTGGGACAAACGAGACACATAAACCAAAATAATTTTCAGTTAAAAAAATATTTCATTACATATTAAAAGTATCATATTTCAAGGGATTGAAGGGCCCTCGATAACCAATAATGCTTACTAGTAATATTAATAGTTACGCTAATGCATATTAGGTGTCAGGGAAAAATGGTTGGGAAAATCGATTTTAGATAAAATAAAGGTAACGAAAGAGGTAAGTGGCATATCAATGAAAAAATATTAAGAATATTTTGGTATTGTGTAAGAACAGAAATACAGTTCTAAAGGAGTGTAAAAATAGAGATAAAGCAATTTTTTTAATTATTACAAATTTGGATAAAGCAATTTTTTTAAAATAAAAACAAAAATATTTTCTATTCTGCAGAATCACTCATTGTGCCATTAAACTTTACATTAAAATAGGTGGTAATAAAAGCGATTGTGAATCATACTTTTCCGCCTACCAATGGTTAGCAGAATTATACCATTATAAATAACTACGTTAGAAAAATTTGCGTCGTTCGAATTGCATATCAGAAGAAATTTTTTCATATGGTAAAAGCATTCCCACCACAGAGCATTTGCCAAGACCAGGAGGATCATGGAGGTTAAGGCCTCACTCTTTCCTGAAATTGTTATTGTTATAGCGATATGGTCAGCATTGAGCATAAGACGTTTTTACTTCCCAGACAACCTGCTACCCATTGATCTATAGTTGAGAGGGCTTCAAGGCAACTCTATGGATCGAACCCCAGTCCATCAAAATGGCAATTCAGTGCCTTAGCCATTAAACCATCGCGACTCTCTCACACACACACACATATATATATATATATATATCAGTNTATATAAAATTAAGAATTGGATGTGCATTTAAATTTTTTTAATCTCTTTAAAATTATTAAATTTTAAACTTTTATTTCGAATATAAATGCATGAAATGCAATTTTTAAGTTTTATATTATCAATATAAAAAAAAAAATTAGGAATAAAATCCTTCTTTTCGCATTAGTAAAACTCGTATTAACATTTCATTTAACTTATTTTTCAAATAGCAAAATATCGCTTAATATATTTACATTTCGTTTTCAGCGTAGAATTTGCTAAATTAACTTCCTATCAACCTAAATTAACTTTATTATATAGATATCATGCATTGACAAGAAAAGCAATTACATTTCATTCTCCACAAAGAATTCGTTTCTTTATCTTTTAAATAAAAAGTTAACGCATAGTGGAGAAATCTGCATTAACATTTCATATTAGTCTATGTCAGGGGTGGCGAACTTTTATACACCAACGTGCCATTTTCTCTAAAAAATTGCTTAATGAGGTCATAGACGTGCCGTCAAATAATTTTGACTACGTCATTATTGGGAAAATAATAATACTAAATACTATCAACTCAAAACTATTTACATTGAAAAAAATACATTTTTAATGTCTCAGTTATACAAGTAATTTAACTTAAAGTAACATCAGTGTGACTTCTGTTGTTGCAGATTAGATGACCAATAACTTAGGTTGTAAGATGTTAGTTTGAGCAGGACTGTTGATTTTTTTTGCTAGTTATTTATTGTTAGCTAGTTTTTTACGGTTATTAATTGTTTTTTAGTATTAATTTAAATTTTTTTTTATTAATAATTGTTTATTATTTTGTGAATTTTAATTTAATTGTTACATATGCTTCATAGCGTAATAACGTTTGTGTAATAACAATTCATAGTGTAACAACAATTGTGATCGGTGGAGTGCCCAAAATATTGTGTCGCGTGCCATTGGTTCGCCATCCCTGGTCTAAGTATTTGAGTACTAATATGATTTATATATATTTGATAATACCATTCATGTCATATAGAAAAATATTGAGTAATACCAAAATTAGCATTCTCGTTTCATTTTCTACAAGGAATATTTTACGTTACGTTCCAAATAAAATGGCAACGGTATTATCAAAATTTGTATTTACATTTCATTTTCCATGATGTTAACGCGTTTGTTAATTAATTAGATATACTGATTTAATTTTATTTAAGATACATTAACACATTCTTAATGAAATAAAACTAGGATGTAAAATTTTGCAGCAGATGGTACGGAAAGAGATTTCTCAAAACGTATTTTCTTTAGAAAGAACATCTTGCTGACTTGTTTGAAGAATCAAGGAAATATGTTAGCGAAACGAAGACTCTATGTATAGCTCAAAGAATAAACCAAATGCACAACCAGCTTCAGAGATAGCTACATTATTATGATATTATCTCTATTCTGAAAAGCATACTTCAGCAATAAAAAGAGAGGCTTATTCCACTTGAAGTAGGAAATAGAAAAGAAAACATCGAGTTACACAGGGATTCCAAGTTTGGAACCCTTCTCTCTGCCCCCTTTAAATACCTGCTTTTATAGCCTTCTGGAAGATAATATTTCCAAGTAAAACCTCATAAATCATTCTTAATGCCAAAACATCAAAAACAAACGCTTCTTTTGCTTTTCTTAGGAATGAGTTGCTAATGTAGCAACTAATTAGTCATCTGCTTTAGGGACATCTGAGATTGCTGTTGAAATTCAGTATTTGACAAGGTTAGGGTATTCAAAACGCTTTTTTTAAAGACAAATAACTTGGTTTAATAATTATTTTATCTTGATCCTGTACACGTGCATCCAATAAAGTTTAAAATTATTTTCAGCTATTTTAATTTTAGTTTAAGGAACAGTGTTACGATTATGACAGGCATTATTTAAACGTTTTTTTTTTCTGTTTACGAAAATAAAGCGATTATTTCGGCCTATCAGAGGTACGTAGTGAGTTAATACGCAAAAGTTTTAAGTGACAAACCAAATGGAGAAAGTGCAAAATCCAAAATAAATTGGCCTGGAATCCTTCTTATTGTCCACTTGTATTCTAAAACCTGCTGGACAGAATCGGGTTATAATAAATAAGTAAAGTAATTTAAGATTATTGTATAATTGTAACGCTGCGTCGCAGGGGACCAGTTGTTATATTAATTGCAATTGCGTTCCTTTCTTTTACATTTGATATTATATTACAAAAGAAAAATTTCATACAATTGCATTTTTAATGCATCATGGTCAAACTAATTTGTAATCTTTTTACTAAAGCAATACATTCACTAAAAACAGATGCGAGAAAAAAAATCAATAAAACAGTAAATTACAATCGTCGATTGCCGTACTATATTACATATTTAAAACTTTTATTTACATTTACAGATGTTAATCACATGACTTGCCTTATTCTGTGGTAAGCAAAATTACCAAGTCACTAATTCCACAAAAAAAAAAATCTTTTTGTTTAACTCCATTCTTTATTTTCTTCGCTTACTAATGACTTATTTAATCAAGAATTGTTCTTAATATTTGCCATGACGCAAAACTATTTGCTTTCAAATTTAAAGACATAAAAAAAGTCACGCTAAACAGTTTTCTTTTTTCTTCAAACAAAGCGTAAAGTCATCTTAATTAGGGAAAATAGTAAATTCACACAAGTCAAAAATACATTTCCGCCTTACTAAAAAACTAACATGTTGGTTAATAAACCTATACAAAATATTAGTAATTTTGTGATGAAATTACTATTCATAACAAAAACATACAAATGCATCAAAAATCATAGTATTTTGAGGTATTTTTAATTACATTAATAAATTTATGCAATTTAAGTTCAATTTTCTTGGTATAAGAAGCAACTAATCAACACAAAAAAGAAAATTGCTCATACTTTTTTAACATATTAAATTAAAGAATCACATACAAGAATTTCTTTATATTTTATTAATAAATTTCAAACTAGAGTAATTGTGTGAAGTGGTGTATTAAACGTTTTAAGCAGGACCCACTAGTTAATCAATTCAATAAACTTTCTATTTTTGTCAACTTTGAAGTTTTTATAAATTGTCAAATATCTTTATTTATTGCAAAATTTTTTTATATTTCTGCATTTCTTTTTTCAGTTTGCTAGAATCATGCTGTGTGTGTAAGTTTTATTTTCACCTGCCCTGTTGCAAGAAATTGAAATTAAATACTAACCCCTTCCCCAAGGATTCACACAACAGGGGTGATGTTGAGCCAAACTCAAAAATCCTGAAAAATTTCTTTAGTAAAATCATAAATGACGCATTTCAAAAAAAAATTTCTTTATAAATTTAAATCATTTACAACATAAAATTCTAAATAAATTAAATGTAGCATAATTTAAATTAATAATTTTGTATTTATTATACTACAAGAAAAAATATTTACAAATGAAAGAGATAACAAGTTTAAAATTCTAGTTCTAACATTTTAAATAAAATATACAAGAATTTATGTGATATGTGATTACCGGAAATTTCCAGATCGCGATTAGCGAAAAATTCAGACTTCTTCCCTGAGCACAATCATCTCTGACATAAGGAAAAACTTTATAATTTAAAGTGAGCATGATTTCGAGAATTTTAAACCAAATGGATTTAAAACATAAGTTTCTATAATACTCCAAGAACTATTAGAAAAGGAAAAATAGGCAGATAAAATTTTAGAATATAGTGATAGCCCACTGAAAAACTTGCCAACACTGGTGCTGACGCCCAATTTCATCGCAGAACATAAAAAGAATTATCAAGGATCAAAGATAAATACAAACCAGGGTTGGTATGATTTAAATCACCTGTTTCAGTTCTTTTTTTTATAACCTTTATGTAAACAAACTGAATATTTAAAAAAAAACATTCATAATTAATAGATGTTCTTTTCTTACAGAATATAATTTATTTATTCTTTTGAGTGTTTATAAAAGTCTGATATTATTGATAATGAAAGTAATTTCCTAAAATAAATTTAAGAATGAAAAAAGGCCCAAAAACTGGATAAGGGCAGCATGCAGTTATTAAAATACTTCACAATTAGTAGATTTCTATATTTTATTGGGAGAAACACAGAAACATTAAAATTAATCTGAGGGAGGGAGTATCTCTAACTACTAGCTAAATAATAATCTTACAGAATTTCAAAAAACTGATTAAACAAAATTTATTTTTGAAAACTTTTTGCAGCTTACCATAGAAAGATGCCAAATATATAAAAATCTCGATTTTAAATTCTTAGTCGCTTATGTTGATTTTTACTATTGCACGGCAGCACAATAATTTTTTATTTATGAACTTTAAGAGCTGACAGAAAGTTCATAGACGTAGAACAGCCGAGTTTTTTACTTCGCTCACAAAGGTGATTTCATGACTTCATCGTAGGTAGCCCGAACAATAACTCAGCTTCGATTGGAAGTTAACTCTCTAATTTAAAGAAATCTTTTGTTTTTAAAATGAAAGATAAGAATTTAGCATTTAATGCTGCGTTTAAACTAACTTTTGATTTGAAGTTAAAATTTTTATGCCTTAAAAACAATTCTCTCCACCCAAATAAAAAATATTATTCATTTTTTTAAAGAAAGAAAGACCTTTAATATTGTGTTTAAACTAGAAGAGTAGAGAAAAACAACTAGAGATATAACTGCTAGTTTTTCTTAAAATTGAAAAATAGTAAAAATTTTTAGTTTAATTCCAGACAATATTTTAATATATTTTCACTTTTCTTCCTTCTATTTCTAACAAACAGAAAATTTAAGTTTTAGTGTAGCTTTGAATTCTCCATATAATAACATAGGATTGCTTTATCTCCAATTAAAATATATTTTGAATACAATTTAAAAACTCATTTGAAGTACAGTTAATTAGACAATACATCAAGAATCAGACATTAATAATTAGACAGATAGTTAATAGTAACACAATGTCGAAGTACAATAGTTTAAAGATATTTTTTTAAAAAGGAAAAAAAAACACATTAGGCACTCATTCAAAAGACTGTCACTATGGATTTTGGAAACATTCCTTGCCTACCTGGATTACTTTTATCAGGGGTCTGTTAACGGACCCTTCACAAAATATCTTCTCATAAAAACGGACCCTTCACAAATTTATCTTCATAATTGTTTTGTTAATCGAATAAACCCTTCCCGGGGGTAAAAAGAAACCCGGTTCAAAACGAATTAAGTTTTCCGAGTTTCCCCCAAGTTTAATTTCCAAATGTAGTATTCTTTTTACAAACATCATGTGAACATTCTTATTGTCATTAAATGATAATTTTTTTTTTTTGGAAATAAATAATTGATCAATTTATGATTCATAATCAATCAATTATTCATAAAATTAATTAATAGATTATGTAATAAAAAGTAATTTCTGGCAAATTTTTTAAATAAAATATTACAAATTTAAGAATTGTTTAAGTTTACTTAATGCGTAACACAATATATATGTCAACTGAAATTATTAAAAATCTGAGTGATTTTGTTTCCAGAGCTCATTCTAGGCAGGGTGAACAGGGTGCAGCACCCTGCTGCCTTTTTAATCAAAAGAATCCCACCCTGTTGCCCCTGAAGTAAATTAGTGCCCTGATGTAATACTCCATGCCCTTTCTGTTCTCAACCCTTCTGTATTTTCCCCCCAAACTTTTCAATGGATTTCTTAAACTTTTGTTATTTTCAACTCTTTTTATTTAGCTTCTCATTGCTGTCAAGATATATATGGGAAAGGAAAAATAGCCATCACACCCCCTTGTTGCACTTGTCTTTGAAAATTTGCAGTTACTTCCACTATCATTAAATTATAATTAATAATTTTAATTATTAAATCATAACTACAGACATTTAAAAACATGCAATATTATTTTATTAAAATATGCATGCATTTTAAATAAATTACTAAGCTAATTAAGCTCATTAACTCGATATATATGTTAATGTATTAATGAAAATTATTAATTAATACGATTGCTTTGCTACTTTTAGTAAAGTAAAAAAAAATAATTTCTTTTACTAATAGACAATGCTTTTTAATTGAGCGTGTAAAACCTATAAAAAGAAATAATTGCCTTTTTAGAATAATAATACCCTGTTTTCAGGGATGAGATTGGCCAAAAGGCAAAAAAGCTGAATTTTCATGGGAGTAAATCGTGATTTATAGCAAAAATATCAGTAACATATTCTCATCCAGTTTCGCTGATGTTGTAATGCCTACATATAGCAACAATCGTCGATAGAATAACTGCCACATTTATAGGTACTAATTCCAAAAAAAAATTTACTTTTGACAAGAATCGCGATCTTGGATTTTAAAATCGCGTGAATATAAATCACGAAATAGAAATCACGTGAATGAAACTCGATATTGGATTTCAAAAATGTGAAAATAGAAATCACGATACGTAATTTTCAGATCGCGTAGATACGAATTACGATGCATAATTTCTAAATGGCGTGAATACGAATCCAAAGGATAATTTTTAAATCACATGTAAGTACGAAAATAGATGTTGAATATTACAACCGCAAAAATTAATCACGACTTTGGATAAACTCGCCGTGAATACGAATCGTTACATAGAATTTTAAAAATGCCTGAATACAAATCGCGACATTGGATTTTAAAATCTCGTAAATAAGAAACGCAATGAACGATATTGAAATCGCGTGAATAAGAATCGCAGTGAACAACTTTTAAATCAGGTAAATACGAAAATCGAAGTTTGATATTAAAATACGAGCTATCTAGCGGAAGGGGGGAAATTAAGAAAATCTTATTTTCTGCTCGTAAAAGCTAAAATAAGTAGATATGTAGAAGGGTTAGCAGCTATGTAGTTTGAATTTTCAAAATAGCTTTCGATATATATCTATATATCAAATCGGAAATAAATATAATTATTTTATTTCAACGACTTAATTTTCAGAAAAGGCGAAACATTTATTTAAAAAACTGAAACTTTTAGAAAATCGGAGTTTTTGATAATAAGGCTGAAATTCAAGAGACAGAAGTGAAAAAGGCGGAAATCCGCTAAAAAGCGGAAAAATCTCATCCCTGTGTTTTTAAACTTTTGCACCCTGCCCTTTTTTCTGTCTAGAACGAGCTCAGTTTGTTTCATTATTTGTTCGAAATGAATATTCTGTGTTGTGCTGCAGTACAGGCTAAATACCAAATATTTGTATATTGCATCTCTAATTTAATAGCAGCAATTGTTGAGCAGAATCTTGTATTTATTTACAATTTAAAAACCTCTTGAAAAGGTTTTTAGCAATTCTTGCAATAGCAGGACCCTATTTGCACAAATTCACAAAAGCAGGTCCCTGGTTGAAAGAATGTGACATATATATATATATAAACGCTTATTTAATATTAAAAAATTATGAGTATTTTTTTCACAAAATGTCTGGACAGACCCCTGATTATATAACCATATACAAAACACATAACACAAGCTTGGCTACAACACATTACTATTAGTAGATAGATATTAAGTTAAGTAAGAAAAACACGTTAGTAACACCTTTTCTTTTATTGTTTCAATATGATACAATTTTAAAATTTAGCATTTGGCCTAATAGTTGTGAAGCGTGGCTTGTGGAATTTTCGGTTGATTCTTGATGGCAGAGGGAATTTAATCTTGCTATCCTGAAATTTAAAAAAAAAAAGAAAGAAATCAGTAACAGTTAACAATACACTTGCAGGCCTTGTAGTTTGCCAAGAGATAAAGGGTTTTTTAGAACAGTATACATAACAGAGCAAACAACAAACCAAAAGTATACAAATTACTATGCTTAAGCCCTGTGGCAGAATTTTTTTTTTAAACCTTCTGTGACAAGCTACTCTAGTACTAATGTCTTTCAGCAATGTACTTTTAATAAAAACAGCTATGCATGTTACTAATTTTAAGCAACAGCAACATTGTGTTTATAAAAAAAAACTTAAAATTGTATAATTTTTAAAATTGAATACATATTTTTTTAAATTTTAATATTATGAATGATATTTCACATTTTATAGAAGGAAATATGCATTTATTACTTAATTTTTCGATTTTTGTAAATCATATACATTAAATAAAAATCATGAAAGCTGTAACTATCCCAAAAAAATCATGAGAATCAGACTTTTCAAAAAAGAGGTTGCTAAATGCGTGTCATTTCGAGATTTGGTTGTATCAGATTTTAAAAACAGTACAGAAATGAATAGCAGTAACTACAAAAATAAAAGACAGTCAATGTTAAAAATTAAATATCCAAATGCGTATTTCGAATTTTTCATACAGCCAGAAATATATCAGGATATTTAAAAACCACATGAAAATCAATATCAATAACTGCCAAGAATGCACTCAAAACACCATAGATTTAAGATACTATCAGCATAAATTGAGCACGTCAAAAAGTGATTAGTTAAATGTTCGATTCAAATGTTACTTGTAGAAATTATATCAACTAAGAAGTAATTGGAATTTAAAAAGCCTCATGGAAATTGGCAGCAATTGACTTGCAATAAAAAATCAAACAATGTCGAAAAAGCTGAAATTATTATAGTAAAAGTAATATATATTTTTAAACAAAAGTTGTAAAAATTCGTAGCAATAACTCTTGAAAGAACGGCTGAAACACTGCATGGATTAAAGAGGAAGGATATTGACGAGAACCAAGTGTCTCAATGAGTCATTTTTTGAATCTCCGATTAAAACTTCACGCTACATAATACCGGTATTATTTAAAAAATCACATAACTAAGCAATAAAACACATCTAAAAACTCATAGCAATATGTGCAGGGGGGGGGATATGAAAACACTACATATATTTACCGTTGAATTGGTGTGAGTTGTGAGGGTTAAAATTAAGACCAACACATGATTTAAAATTTTCATTAAATATATTGCACAGATTTTATTTCAATCAATTTTTTTTTAAGAAAAAAGGACAAATTAACCCATCCCACATTGATTAATTATTTTACTACAAATTTTAGCATTTGCAAGAAAATCCTCACTCAGTCAAATTTGATGCTCTTAGAAGAAAAAATGAAAGAAAGAACATGATTCCTAGAGCGAAATATCTTTTTAATTTTTACAATTAGGATTTTTTATTTTATTTCTGTATAATCAATTTGAAATTCAAGCTGCAGCGAGTGATTATCGAATTTTTCTAAATTTTCAAGTGAGAATTCAATGTGTGAGAAAAGCATCTTCTAAATATAATTCTGAAGGAAAAGTCTTGAAACTTTCTACAGTAAAGAAAACCAAAATTTCTTAATCAACTATCTTTCATTATTTTCAAATGAGAGTAGGAAAAATCACAAGCATTTCTTTCTTCTCTGATTGCAAGCAAGGCACATTTTGAATTTAATTTTAAGGGAAAAAAAATCCTTTAAAAATTACAGCAGAAAAGAAAATCAAATTTTTTTACTTCCCAAAGAAAAAATTCTTTCTGTGGGGCCTCTGTAACGTTCTGTGACAATGTCGCCATGTTTCTGCCATGGTGTACTTATAATAAATGCAAATTTTATTGAAAAAGAGTAACAAATAATCTAAACGCAATTTGTCAAATATCAAATGGGATGATCTGAATGCACATAAAAACCACGACTAAGCATTTTTTTTTGAATCAGAAAAATCAGGATTGTTGAGGGAAGAAAAAAAAAAACATTATCCTAAACACTGGCAAAAAAAAAAAGCATTAAGTCTAACTCAACATTGGTCATCATCTTGGACATGAAGACAAATTAACTCATCACCAGTCCACAATGCGTTAATAAAGAACAAACCAATCATACCATCATAATTGCAATTTAGAACCAAAAATTTCATATTTTATACTAACTTACAGATCTACTAAACACAAATCTACTAAACACTAAGAACAAATCTACTAAAAACAAAACTAAAATTACGGCAGAATATTTTCAAGAATCAACAATAAAAGTTAGGTGAAGAAAATATCTGACCTTTACCAGACTCTCCATAGCCTTTAAATTAAACTTGCTAAGTATTTTTCCATGGCTTGTAAATTAGTGCAGAAATTTTTAAAACAATATTTTTTAACAAAATTTTACATCTTAACCATTAATCCTTTATCTAAATTTTCAAATTATATTAGAAATATTTTAGAAACTCGGTATGTTATTGTAAGATTTTCAAATTTTTAACACTATTCTCTATCTGACCTAGTCTCTTACTTTCTTCACCAGACCTAACACTTCAAGCAAGTAAATAAAAAACTTGAATAGATTTCAATAAAAACCTATACATACATACCAATAAGCTTAACCACCTAATCATATACATACATTATACATATTACAGCAAAGGACAAAATAAGAAACTATAAAAAATCTGCTCACATGAAACTGTTTAACGTGAGGTCTGCGACACTTGGAAGCCTCAATCTCTTGAACTTTCAAAATTTGAATTGAATCTGCACGGGCACGATGCTTGGCTCCCATATCTCTATCTGTAAAACATTTTTTAAAAAAAAGGATAACATCAATAAAAAGTCTAATTAGGGATATTAATTTTTATCAGTAAGGTAGAAAAATTTTTAAACCTTGAGATATCAAACAAAACAAATGATTTTTTATATTAAATAAATGACTCGAAATATTTAACTAATTCCATACAAATTTTATACCTTGTCATTTAAAATCTAATAATGGGTAGAAACCTGTAAGCACAGAAGGAGAATCGAGGAAAAAAGCTGTTAAAATTTGATTCACTTCGTTCAGGAAATGTCCTAAACAAAGGCGACAAACTTTTAATTAATTTATGCACTCGCAACAAAGGCAAAGCTACACAACACTAAGCCTCCGAATTTTAGTGCAATTTTAAATAACCACTAACACAAATATCTAGGGCTGGGTAGAAACTTGTAAGCACAGAAGGAGAATTGATGAAAAAAGCTGTCAAAATTTGATTCACTTCGTTTAGGAAATGTCCTAAACAAAGGCGACAAACATTTAATTAATCTATGCACTCGCAACAAAGGCAAAGCTACACAACACTAAGCCTCCGAATATTAGTGCAATTTTACATAACTACTAACACAGGGTAGAGAGAATAACATTTGAGAGTACAAAGGAAAGAAAGAGAAAAAATTTCCAAATATCATCAACTTCACTAAAAAAACTTCTAAACAAAAGTGAACTTAGATAGAGCATTTATATTGAAAATTATAGCACAGACTGCAATTTAAGCAACAAATCCATACAAAACACGTCTGGGGGAAAGAAAAACTTTTTTCATGACAAACTTTTATTTCTAATTTCCATTTCACATGCCCCAGTTTTGAAGATTTCTCAATTTAGCAAGAAAACCACTAACAGCCTTTAATGTTATTTTATCTTCAATTGTAAATCTTTCAACTGGCATTTTTCAAAAGTAAGATTTCATTTTTGAAACCATACTGTTTCAACAGTGATTTAACACAAAATTTTTAGTTTATTTTTGGCTGATAATAGAAGTTAAGTAGCAGAGAAGACAAAAAATAGCAAGTTCAAGATTTATGTAACCATTTATTCGAGTTATATACTTTTAAATTTTGCTAATATTTTAGTTACATAATCTTTAAAAAAGTAGCTCAAAAACTTTCTTGAACAATAGTGCTTAATTTTGTTGCTTCTAATGAAATATTTTTAAGAACAGTTTTAGAGAAAATATGGTTAACTCATATCCATTTGCATCCATGTAAAACTCTGAAGTATATTCTGTGCAGACAATGCTAAAAGAGCTGAACAACTTTTCTCCATAACATAATTTGAAAATTGAGTTAAAAAGCTTCACAACATGATACAAGTATAAAATGTCATAAAAAAAGAATAAAAATGAACACTCTAGGTGAAAGATAAAACTAAAAAAGGTACACAATTCAAATATGCAGAACTTTTTGTTTAAAACCAAATGACGCAAATAATCTAAATATTGAATATCTAAGGTCAAATAAAAGTTCAACAAACATGCCAAAAACCATCGAAAAATAATTAGGACCAAAACTTTTCTTTTGTCAGTTCATATATTATTGAATTTTCTTAAACTATAAAAATCTAGATGACTTCTTAATACCAAAAACAATGCTTCTACATTATAATTGTCCAATATTTCAAGAAAATAAACATAAAAAGACATAATCATGGGCTTGCTTCTAAGTATTGTAGCTTTGATTAGCATTAGATGCTAAGAAAATTTATTTGCAGCAAATCTTTATTTCAATTGCAGCACTGCCTCGTGATAAGGCTTAACATGGCATTCACACACTAACTTAACCTCATTAGCTGTACTTCTTGACAGAATAATTCCTAAATAATAAAAGTTTGCAATGATTTAAAACTTGCTGAAACCTTAATTAAAATTATCTTTATCCAAACATTGAAGATCAGAAAAAATACTCCCTCTTATTTTTAAGGTGTCTATTAAGGTATGTGTATATTACCACATAAAACTTTAAACCACACAGAATTGTTTTAAATCTTTTTCCTTTAGTTTGGATAATTCATTGCTTAGCTACAAACAGTATTTCTATCTGTTAATGGCAATTTATCTTCTCTGCCAATCAAACTATCTTCAGGAATAAAAAAAACTACTTTTATTTACTTCTCTGAAGTTTCAAAAGCAATTATTTTGAATCTAAGAACCTATGAATCATTAGTATATTACTTTGAAATAGTTTATAATAATGAAAAATAAAGTAGCTTTATCTACTATAAAAATTAATTTGATCTTAATGACAGATTTCAGTTTAGAAAAGTTTTGCAAAAAAAAGTTTGTGCAATTTCATTGAGCTGGCAATCAGTTCTGAAAGAATAACTCAAAGTTTCATTTGAGTTTGAAAGTCTTAATTCTTCAAAGGTGATGTTTCAGATCTAAAAAAAAAACTTGCCAAATCTGATTTAAAGAAAAATTATCAAAAAAAAAAAAAAAAAAAAAAAAAAAAAAAAAAAAAAAAAAAAAAAAAGAAATCTAAATTCCTATTAAATAGAAGCCAGGACAAAATTCATAAATGATTGATTGGAATTACACAATAACCTTATTACTACCAGATTATAAAATGTATAATCCTTTGTGAAAAAATTTATTAGTTCCCAAAATTTTGTTCACCTGAGCTTTCTAGATGATCGAGCTGTATACACGTGATTGCAACAAAGTTATGGCATACATTGATACAATATATATTGCAATAATTTATGTATTAATTAATATTTTATTAAATTATTAAAATTAAATTAGACTATATTAAATTAATAAAAATTAAAATCTAAAATATTTATTAGTTTGAAATTTTTAATAAAGTAATGTAATCTCTACTTTAAAAAAAATTGGTTTCATGATTAAAATTTAGGAGAAAGTTATAACACTTGTCTAACAGTTACTTGCTGATAAGTATAGATAATATCCAATAATTTCTATTATTAGCTATAATGAAAAAATAATGTATGCATGTCTTTACAAAAACAAGCTTAAGCCCAAACCAAATTGCAATATTTAGAGGAAATAAAATAAAAATAATTACTCACAGCATTGAGTTACAGCAGATGCCACAGTCATGTCTCTGTATTCCCTGTACATGTTATGGGTTCCAGTTCGAGAATTGTATCTTAACCATACGCCAAAGTTCTTGACTTTAGTGGGGGTTTTATCATAAACCTAAATTTACAAGTATATTTCAGTGCACAAATTTAACATATTAAGAAGTTTAATAATTTAGTAAGGTATAATTCTTATGTAAGAAAAAAAATTAATAGCTAAATATGGAAATGCATATTTTGCAACTAAGGGTTATTGCTGCAGATTTATTAATCAGTAAGCAAATAAATAGGAATATAAAAAAGCATTTATGTGTGCATTCCTTGTTAAAAATACTTGTAACATTTTAAGTATTCTTAAAATAAGTAGCCAGACTCAGCTATCCTTTACACCTTCTTATAAAAATAAGATTTATGGCAGAGGAAGAATATTGCTTAAAGTTTAACGCACTAACATTTATTATGCTAGCAATTCTCTGCAAATATGCTAAAATGAAGGATAGTCAAATGCTTTTAAAAGCAAAATTAATTAGTTATCAGAACAACATAGAGTTCGAAAATTACATTAGCTGGGCTTTAAAGTGTTTCAAAATAAAAATCAGATAATTTCACAGAAAAATTTAGATCCTTTTTTCGGTATAAAACATACATACTATTCTCTGATGCAAGTTAAGAAAAAACAATTATCCCTATGGAGAGAACCTGCTTGCATTCAAGTGCACACCAAGCACCTTTCTATTTGTATTTAAAGAAACTGATGATTTGATTTTGATTTGATCAATCACTTTTATGAAGTGAGATGATTCTATCTCATTGTAAATTTTGTGATTTTTTTTAGAGTTATTTACTATTTTTAATATGCTATTGACAAGAATTTTAATCATCACTTTTTGTTGCTAACAGTAATTAATATATATATAAAAACTAAATAAATACCTCAGATATAGAAACAACTTCACCATGAGACTTCTTGATTTTCTTAAGTTTTCTGGTGAAATACCAGAATCTTGATTTTGCAGTAACCTTGTCTGGTGCAAATATTCTCATCCTGTATAATGGTGGATTTTTTTCTTTTTCACATGGAAGTTTCCTTCCAATAATTTTATACTCCTTCAACTAAAGGAAAAACAAAATCAGACATTAACAACAAGTCATCAATTAGTACACATTACTTTTATAATTTGATTACCTGTTTCTCCTGCTAATATCCAGTTATGCATTAAAAGACATTTAGAAATATTAGTGATAACCAATAAAAATCTAAATCACAATTCTACTGCTAAAAATAGAATATTAAAAATACATTCATGTTTCACAAGATGCACCACTCTTCAAAATTCTCAAGATTGAACTTTCTTTTATAAACTTGTTACATGTGGACAGTTATCACAAAAGATACTAATTATAACTAAATCAATATAATAAATTATAATTACTAATTATAATAAAGTAACATTGAATTCAATATTAACAAGGTCAATAAAAATTCGTTTAACACTGAACTTAGACCTATTTTTTGACCAATTAACACAATCTAGCATTAAACAGAATTTTTTTTAAAAATTAAAGCTTACTTTTAATGAGGATGGTCCATATATTATATCCAAGACTTTTTTTTTCAAAAAAAAAAAAAAAAACATTTCTTTTAATTAAATTAAGCAAATCAAAAATAGCACCTTCAAGTAAGTATTCACTATACCAATTGCTAAATTCTGACTTTCTTGGAGTCACTCATATCTCTATTAATATTTCCCTCCATTATTAAAATTTTGACCTACATCATTTTAATTTAACTTTGCCCTGAATTTGAAAATATCAAGCAGTTTCAAATTTAACAATGTGAATTTTGTTTTTACAAACAGATGGTGAAGTTAAGTCATTACCACTTTTCCATTATGGTGAGATATCATAAATTGCTCATTTGGCATTAATTATGAAAAATAGCAACATTTTTTTTAAAAAAAAAATTATCAATTTTCTCAGAAAATGTTTAAATTTTCAAATGGTAGGAAAAATTCTTTTTCTTTTGAAACTTAATTTTTAAAAAAGTCAAACATATAATAATTAGAGGGTGAAATTCAAACCGCTAAATCTAATTTCAGTCCTCAGGACTGAAGAGTGCATGTACACAAGTTAACACTATCTACCTCTTATAAATTTTATCACACTATGTGCAAGATTTCTAATGTTCTTTTTCAGTAAATTCTAAAGCATATAAATAATAAAATATTTCCATGATTTCGCATGAATATGATCTGATTCGACATCAAGAGATGTTCTGAAGAATGACAAATGTCTTTCTTCTAAATCATTATGATACACTGTTCATTGAATCAATGAGTTTGTTGAATTATAAAAAAATTTGAGTAATCAGTGATTAATTTGTTTCATATCCAAAGTTATCAATAAGATTTTTTTTAGCAGATGTTACACATTTTTGCTAAAAATTAAATATCTTGATAATAGAAAATTAGAAAGAAGATACTAAAGATATTGATTAATAACAAGTGATAAATATAATCTTCAATTAACAGTAGAAAGATGAATTTTTTAAGTTTTAAAAAGACAGTCTAGCTAAAGTAATTTTTAATAGACACATAATAAAATGTATTTAAGGATTTAATTTTCTTTTAACTTACAACATTGATTTTACATGGCATTGCAAATACTAACGGTTGATTAGTAACTAACTAATAAATAGTAGGGCAAAACTAGTGCTGTAGGTAGTATAGCAGACTTGCAGGGGTCTGTTAAGAAGAAATTTGGGTCCGTTAACGGATCCTTCACAAAATAATTTATCTTTAAATTGGACCCTTCACAAATTTGTTTATCTTTATTATTGATTTGTTAATCGAATAAATCCTTCCCAGAAAGAGGGGGGGAGAAAGACAAATGCAAAGGAACTAAGTTTTGTCTTCAGCAAGCAGAAGCTCCTTCCTTTATTCGTCTGAAATGAATATTCTGCGTTCCGCAGTATAGGCTAAATACCAAATATTTGTATGCTGCATCTCTAAAATAGTACCAGCAATTGCTGTTTATTTTCTAGAATTTAATTACAATTTAACAGTGTTGAGCATAATCTTGTATGTCTATACAATTTAAAAACTCCTTGAAATTTTTTTTTTGAACAGACCCTATTTGCACAAATTCACAAAAGCAGACCCTGGTTGAAAGAATGTGACTAAACGTTTATTTTATATTCACAAATTACGAGTAATTTCTTCACAATTTAATAAGAACAGACCATTCACAAAATTTCTGGACAGACCCCTGACTTGTAATATAATAATTGGTTTGTATTTGGAGGAAGGTTTTTGTTGTGAGAATTTTGAAATTCCATCATAAAATAAAAATGAATATAAACAAAATATTAATACAAACTAATTTTAGCTCATGAGAAAAATAAGATTTTCCAAAAATAAAGTAAGAAATGAACTACTAAATAGCAAAATTTCCTGGAAGCTATGCGTACGAAACCATATATATACATAAATATATTTGCTAGAAATCAATATTAATTATGAATTATTATGATATACTTTAGGGAAAATAGAAATTATCTTGAGAGGCACACATAGCAACAAATCGTGCTGCCTACTTAGTAAAACTGAGGAATCAGTTAGTTTGCTTTTACCCTGATTTAAGATCTCTTAATAATAACAATATCCAGAAAGAATGCCAGCACTGAATGAAAATATTGAAAGAATACATGCCTGTACAAATAATATTTTACCATTTCATTTGAGCAAGCAATACCTAAACTTTATCTTATCAGTTATTAACATATGTTAGACGAGTATAAAAACGATTATAAAATGAATAAATAGTTAAATTTATTTTGAGAATTCAAACAAAAAAATATTTAATTACGATAAAATAAAGATTGAAGTTAATTTAATAATTAATAAGACACCATGCATGGCAAGGCTTAGTTCTAACATTTCCAAAGAACATTTATAACACTTTACAATTATATACAATAATAGGTGATAACAATCATTACAAAAAGGGACATAATTTAAAATAAAGACATACCTGTCCTTTAACTTTCATTTTTTAAATTTTATAAATTACTTTCTAAGATGCCTCACATAAACAATCGCCACATTGACGACTTCAATCGGTAGTTTCGCAC
Organism: Parasteatoda tepidariorum; assembly: GCF_043381705.1. Taxonomy (NCBI): domain Eukaryota; kingdom Metazoa; phylum Arthropoda; class Arachnida; order Araneae; family Theridiidae; genus Parasteatoda; species Parasteatoda tepidariorum. The sequence continues at coordinate 31,518,279 of NC_092208.1, forward strand.
ATACGGTACAGTTACAGAGTGACGGTCAATTCAAAAACACTCGCTAACTAAAAAATTTATTTAAGGCATATTCTCACTACATTAAATTCAAGAAACCGTTCAGTCTGAATGTTATTCACGCAAACCCCATCGCTGTCCAGAAAACATAAAATATCCCTAGATGAAAATATTTCAGTGATTATATTCTCATTTTTTCTTGGTTGGTAGTTAAGTTGGTACCTTATTCACGTCCCACTGGAGCTACATAATGGGATATTGGTGATGGTCTGGGAAACTTCCCTTAGGATGATCTGAAGATATGCGCTAACATAAATTTTTGCCCTCTGCAGAAGGGGATCTCATGGGTGAGGCCACTTCCTCAATTTAAATATGGATGGTGTTTTTAGTAGTAGTAGTAGTAGTTCATTTACGTCGCACTAGAGCTGCACAATGGGCTATTGGCGACGGTCTTTTAAACTATTGTATTTGATATGTTTTCAGTTCACATGCTAGCGTTTTACCGAAAATTTTACGTTACAAAATTATAGTTCTTACTACCATATATTTAATAAAATATACAAAACTGAAAATTAAATTTAACCAAATAAATGTTCTTTATATTAGATATCATGATAAAATGAGCAAATTTTGAGACAATTACCAAGTTTTATCCCATCTACTCTGTATTTCATTCTCAATTTTATCAAAATAATTACCAATCAAAGTCCGTCGGTAAGGATTACCGAGTTTTTTGATGTTCATTCAGACGCGGTAAATTTTACCATATTCTGGTAGTTTTTGCCATACTTTTGTTCTTAGTGTAGGATATAAAAATATGCCTGAAAAAATCCTACTTCTTATGAAATTTTGATAAATCCTTATGGAGACATTTTGTAACTAAAATGATATTAAATTATGTAANTAAGTAATAAGTAATCAAATACATTGTTTGCAAGAATTTCAAAACACAATGATGCCAAATGGCTTTAAAATACAACTGAAACAGTAACCCGGAAATTTAGGCAGTCCCGAGTTTGCAGCGTTCTCTAGTGTAGAAAACACCATCCATAGATTTGAAGGGAATGAAAATTTTCTCCAACTGTCTGTACTCATGCTCCTTCTCAGTGACCCACCACGGAACTTTCGATTCCATAGATTTTATATACACGTACATTGCATGCAATCGGATGGTGTTAGCGGAGTTGAGGATCGGACTGAAGTAGGATTCTCTATCCACTGGGCCATCATGGATAGATTATTTCATTATTTCTTGACGGTGATCGGACTGCTAGGACTGAGAATGGATCTCAAACAGTTAAAAGTAATTTTAACATTGTAGGGGCGTGATCGAAGTCAATAAGTTGCTACCCGACAGCCTTCATGTGTGCTACTTAAACTGCGATTGAAATTTATTCCGATGTATTGTTTTAATTAAGATTATTTGATTACATCCATACCAAGCCACAAATTTATAGATAATTCGGGGCACACAATGGGAATAATTTGGTCCCATTATGCAAAACCGTGGAAAGGACATGCAAACTATAAACTGAGAAAGCAAGAGGTAAGAAAAAGACGTACAAGTGACAAATTCGTATTATTTTGCATTAGGATGCGAAGAGGTAATGTGCGCATGCTAATGCAAAAGTATGAGAATCTGCCTCTGCGGCCTACCGTTAGAAAGCTAAAATTGCATTACGCAGACAGGTGGTCATATTCCGTAGTATGGGCGTACGTTTTGAAAATCTCATAGTCTTTATTTTATTTAAAACATTCACTAACTTATTCTTAATGAAAAAAGAATAAACCTCAAATACTAAGTTTTGATGTACACGACACGGATACAGATCCTTCGAAGGATACAGATAGAAAGATACCCCTTTCTTTAGTTACAGAACGTCTTGATGATTTGTTTGAAGAATCAATTATGTGATATACTTGATCACATCATAATTAATTATTTTTAATTAAATCAGTGTTTTTGTATTAGACTGCAGTAATTTTCGGCAGATGCGCCGTATAACCGCTTAGAGTTGAGTCCAAATAATACAATCCTGAAACAAACTATCTTAAAATAATTTCCTATCGTGAAAAAAAATAATAATGAAAAACTGTCAGGTTTGCATTTGGCGAAGTCTTACGAAAATTGGCGAATACTTTTGATATTTAGCTAATTTACTGGCTAATAATTTAAAATCCTCAGCGCGGGTCTTCCTCCCTAGTATTTTTATTACAGAATTATTCAACCCCATTAAAAACCTTTATTTTTATTACAGTATGGTAATTTTAATAAAAACATCGTTCTTTTTTCTTATTATTGTTTTTTTAATACAGAACAACCAAGCCCCAAATTATGCCTAGACATACGGCCATCCCCAAATTCATAGAAGAGTTAGTTGGGCGCAAGGGGGTCTGATTTTAATATCAATTTTATGTGTTTGTTCTCTGCTTATACATGTGAAGGCCTTTGTTTTCCCTATATTAACCTATAATTTTAAAACTCGACCCTATTCATTATTACAATATATCCAACACGTTCAGTGTTTTATTTTTCCATTGAGTTCAAATGATTTTACTTTTCACATTGATATTACATTAAGTGAATCATTTAATGGTAAATTTATCTTTAACATATTGTTATTTTATTTTCTGATTTCACTTACAAAGCAGCGGAAGGTTATGAAAAATGCTTTCTTTTCAGGCAATTTAAAAAATATATACTATATTGCTTATAGGAATGAATAACAAGAAAGTCACAATAATGTTCATTGTATTACAGCTAATAAACGTTTAGCAATAGCAATCTGATAACAAAAGTAAAATAACAATATGTTACTAATAATATATAAATATAACTAATAATATATAAATATAACTAATAATATATACAACTAGTAATCTATAAGTAACTCGTAAACATAAAAAATGCATAAAAGGTTATTGCAAAATTGCTTCATTTTTGATAATATTTTTCTTTATGACTTAAGATAGTCCAGAAATGTTTTCATCTGTTTTAAGAACATCTTCCAGATCTTCACGTTCGAAAGTGTTTTGAAGTGAGACCCCTTCTTCGTCATACGAATATGTTTCTAGCATTAAAGTATGATCCTCATGTAGACAATCATTATAAGTGTGGCCCTTGCAGTTTGCACATATCACTGAAAATTGCATTCCTTCTATGCTACAAGAGCAAATGACTTGACATCTGGTTTTACAGGAACATGAAACATTGTTCAGTAGTTTTGGAGCCTCTGGTGGTATTTGAAATCGGAATCTTTTTATGGTTCGGCCTCCATTCTCAGTCTTGGGCAACAAGGAAGGTTTAACAGTTGCACTTGAAGGTATGCCTTCAGGACAGTTTTGTCATGCAGATGCCTCGGTTGTAGGCAAACATGCCAATTTGAAATTAACTTTCGAGAGTCTCTTTTGAAAGAGATGTAAGCGACTTAGGATACGAATAGCTTTGTTCTCTTTCGTATATATAGATACCTTATAAATTTGGCCCCTGCATCAGAAACCTAATTAAGCATACTCTTAGGATCATGAAAACAGAAACATATTCCTTTTAAAACTGGAAATTTTCCGGAAAAGTTTAAGCATTTTGTTTTTTCTTGTCTGAAAAAAGTAGAAGTACTATCGCAGCCAATGAAGGGGTGTAGGAATAATAATAAAAACTATCTTGATTCTCCTTTCCACGTTCATTATATGTAAAACAAATAATGTGTTCCGTGACAAAGAAACACCATCTGTGAAACCCCAGGTCCTCAAATCTTTTAAGGCTCACAAAATGGAAACACTAAAATTCATGAAAGAATAATTGATTTCTGTAATTCTTTGAAAAATTATTCGATATATCCAAGCTTAAAGTGTTATTATTTTCTTTGAGATTCGCAAATATTTTTGTTGTGTTTTTCAAAAGTAAAATTTGAAAGTTAGAAAAAGAAAATTCTATTTAATCTTGTTATTTCCTACTGCCCCTCACTCAAATTCCTAATTTCATCTAATATCTTCTTCTCCAAAAGTCACTAACGCTTGCTTTTTCTAACTAGTTTTCTGTCACTATCTACAAAACAGTTACGATATCCAAGGGGTCTTGATTGGTAAATTTAGTAAGAACAATACATTCTAGTTTGTTGTTTTCAAAATTTGCATCGCTGTATATCACTCGAGGCGGAATATATTGTTCTATGGTTTGAATTAAATTTTGCAAATGAAGTATCTTTTAAATGTTATAAGACCGAAGAAGGTAGCAGTTTTTTGGATCTCAAAAGTTTAGCTCATTTCAGGAACCGTCGCAAACACATATTTTTCTTTTTTGCCCAAAATGAAATAAAATCATTTCCAGCTTTCTGGGAATAAGGTCGTATGAAGGCGTTCTTCTGGGATGCGAGGCCAAGTCACCAAATTTATAAACGAATTAATCGGGGCACAAGGGGGCCTCATTGACACTGCATCTCATGTTCTAAATATGCATAATAATCTTCTCTTAAAATTTACCTATAATGTTAAAATTTGTTCTAAAGGAAATGTGGCAAAAAGTATTTTCTCATATTAGTGTTAAATAATTGCCCAAGAACTTTGCATTTTTGAACAAAATAAAAATATTTTTAAATTTTCTATAACTTTTTCTGAAAATAAAGGGAATTTTTGGAAATCATGTTCCTCATATTTTAATATGAAATCAATTTTCAAATAAATAGGCATTTCAAAAAGCTATACAATTATCTCTGAGTATCCTCTCTAATGTATGTACTACATAAGGTGCTCCAAAATTTGACCAACATATTCAGTGAGGTGATATAAGGATTAGCCAGGCGATCGCAAAGTGCGAGATGTGGAAATCGCAAAACCTCCTGCAAGTTCAGACAACGCGCTGAAAAAATACTTTTAAAGATACTACAAAATTGCTTTTTAGAAATATTTATATTAGTACCAAATGGTGTCCTCTGACATCATTATACAATCTACAATGAATTAAAAACGATTCCTAAAAGTGGAATTATAAGGAAAATATTAGCTTTCATCCTTACTGCAAAGATAAGCAGCCTTTTCTTTACCATAGTAACTGCCATTTTCAAATGCTAAAAAGAAAAGGAAGAAGCAGAGCAACGTTGCGACAGATTTAGCGTTACCCAGGGTGCACCACAAGGAGGCCTGTCGCATTACACCCCAATTTTTTTTTTTTTTTTTTACAAAATGTAACAAGAATTTTTTTTCTTTCTTGCCCATAAGTCATTAAATGTAAATGTATTGAAGATAAGGCTTCTCAAATATATATATATATATATTTTTTTTAACAATTACAAGATTTTTTTTTCTCTCCTTTTATACGCATAATTTATGGAGAGAATAGAAAACAAATTTTCTTGAGAAGTTTTTTTTTTTTTTTTTTTTTTTTTTTTTTTTTTTTTTTTTTTNTTTTTTTTTTTTTTTTTTGCAAAATACACGAATTTTTTATGCATTATTTATTATACGTATTAGAAACAAGTCTTTTTTTGTATTTTTTTTCTTTTTTTGCAAAATATAACAAGATCTTTTTTTCTTCTTTTTTACCCGTAATTTATTAAACGTAATGCAAACACACTTTCTTAAGAAGTTTTTTTTTTTTTTTTTTTTTTTTTTTTTTTTTTTTTTTTTTTTTTTTAGACACATTTGATTGGCTTGTAAAGAGCATTGGCTTGTTTATGAAATAGTTCAAATATGGTATGGTCAAAATATTCTTCAATATTTCTCAACAGAATAAATTTCTTGAGAACTTTCAGAATTCCTTGCACCTTTTTGCTTTTCTTTACATAGTGCATTCAGCCAATCTTTCTCAAACACACCAACAAATGTTCTTCTGCAAAAATAATAAATTCACATAAATTATAATTTCTTTGCCTAAAGTTGTTTTGTTATCAAATTCAATCATATTAAAAAAATAAATTATTGATATAAATAATATAATAATGCGAGTTATCAATCTGGAACAAACGTTTAATGAGGAAATGAAGCCGCGGAATCAGGACAATTAGGAACTGTTTCTTATTATTATAAGTCTTAATGATTTGAAATTAACAGGAGAAAGTTTAAGGCCATGTATGTTGTATCCCTTATAATTGTGCTATTATTATTATGTGTCTCAACGAATTTAATAATCAGGAAAACAATAATTCAAAATAACATTTCATGGCATCATGCATTGCATTAATATTGTATTTATGATTCAGTGCAAAAGAAAAAGAAATAAATAAATAACGTTTTTTTTTTTACGTATTTTAACGTATTATAACGTATAATTTTTTTTAAAATAACGTATCTTTCTCAACAAGAAAAAAAACGCAACAATTTTTCTTCTTCTTTTAAATGCACGTTTCAGGGGCCGGGATAGCCTGGTAGGTAGTGCACTGGGTCCAAGGCCAATAGTTCGTGGGTTCGATCCCCGCCGGCCAAAGACTCCCCGTGTAGTAAATGGTGACTGATGCACTTTAAATTTGTCGAGTTGCAAAGTCCTCCATGTTCCCATAACAAATCAAAACCTCTGGGGGTACTGATCCAGGATTTTTCCTTGTCTTCTGGATTGGTTCAAAGTTACGAGGCTACGGAGTTGAACGTTAGTGGTCGCTAACCCAAAATTGGGTCGGTTGTTCAAAGACGGATATAATATAAAAATAAAATAAAATGTACTTTCCACAAAAAGTGTTTATGGACTGTATAAACGTTGATCAATTGATCATTACTTCTCTTTATATGAAAACTGCAGTGTAGGCGAGCTCCTATGTTATTGAATAATAAATAATTGGAAGAAAGATTTTAATTTATGTTTAAAGTTGAGGTTTGTTGAGCCTAATATGAAAGTCTGAAGTTTGTCCCTCCCCCCCTGACGAAATTTAGCCGCCATCTTGAATTTATTTGTGGCAAGGAGTCAAACGTGATAAGACTTAATCTTTATAGACAGAAGATGTATTTTTTTTAAAAAAAATTTTCTTACTAAAATCAAATAAATTCCAGACTAAGTCAATAGGACGAATAAATCAGAAGCTTTTAGAAATTTAATGAGTATAAAGTATAAGAGAGAACAATTTTCGATCTTACCTATATGTGCACAGTTTTAGAAGAACCTTTTAAACCAACCGTACAAACTACTGATGGATTCAAAGAATCCTTTTTTCTCGGTGACTCTCTTTCTCACCGCGATTTCAACCACGGTCTTCACAATCACGTCAACACGAGTTTTCCTATAAAAATCATTAATATCTCATGAATTAGGATTTCTTCTTACCAAGTGTTATAGAATTAAACCACATTTGAATAAATAAATTATTGTTCGTAAACTACTCTAATACGAGTAACTAACCTGAAATAAAAGCAACGTGGAAATTAAACAGATAAATCGCTAATATGTAAAATTTCCTATCATAAAAAAATTATAAAAGTCATAATTTGCATGAAAAGAAATAAAATTAGGATTGTTATATGGCTTAAGAAATTTTTCTCAATTATCTTTTATCTCAGCATTTATCAAACAGAAAAACAATTATTTAAATTAGCTTGACAAAATACATTCCTAAAATTAAAATAAAGTTTAAAATGTAATTGCATTTCAAAACAGTAAAAAAAACTTATTAAAAACAAGTTATTTTTTTTAAAAAAAACACGAGTCAGAAAATTTTATGGATGGTATAAGTCAATTCGCGATCGCAACGCTCGAGTACGCCGTCTTGCGGGAGCCTGTAAATATCGGACATTAATTTATCACGTTTTCATTTANTAATATTGTATAACTTCTCTGTATCTGAAGATCGCTGAATAATTTAAGTGGAAGGTTAAAAAATTGTATATCATTGGTATAGTCTAAATTATAAGCGAAAATTGTTTAGAATGATATTTCTTAGCATACTAAAAAATAGCCAATTAGTCAAGATTCAATATTTATTTAATCATCAAAATTAAAATTTAAATCAACTATAAGTAAAAACATTATTAAATTTTTATTTAACATTAAAATTTCTTTTCATGCAGCTGCATGTGTAAGAGAAACAGAATTTTCGCAATCTTACAAAATTTACAGAAATATTTTAAGTGATAAGTGACAGAAATATTCCATTTGTCTTAACTACCACATCTGCATTATAGCCCCTCTCACCTATGCAATAATAAATTTGAAAAAAAAAATTAAGCCATAATAGTAAAATAAATATGAAACTTGTTTAAATTAAAATTATAAATGAAAATAAAACATTATTGTATTTTTTGAAAAAAGAATTACATACAATCTCATTTCATGATTTCATTTATTATATTGAGAGTACAAATTAGTTCGGTCCGTTTTTTTGTGGTCAAAAATGCATTTATTTCAGAACAAAATGAATAAACAGATTAATCTAAGTATTGTCCATTGCTGGCTACTACTTTTTCCCACCTCTCAGGCAATTTTCGAATTCCATCTCGAAAAATTGTCTCGTCTTCAGAGGCGATCCAAGTTAGGAGCCAATTTTCGATTTCTGCGAAAGAAGTGAACTGGTGACTTGCCAAATCGTGCTGCATCCGTCTGACAACCAGTAATCAGAAGGAGCAATGTCCAGCGAATACAGCGGGGGCGGTAAAATATCCCACTTGAGCGTTTCCAAATAATTTTTTACGACTTTTGAGACATCAGGCTGACCGTTATTACGCAGAAGAATAACTTTGTGATGTCTTTGCTCGTATTCCGGCCTTTTTTCTCGTAATGCACGGCTCAAATGAATCAATTGTAGCTCGTACCGACTACCCGTAATGGAATCACCAGGTTGTAGCAGCTCATAGTATACAAAACTATTAACGATTCATCATTCACCATTCTTGAAACGTCGAAACCATTCCCTGAATGATTTATCAGTTGTCACCATAAACTTCTACAAGCATTCGATGCGCTTCAGCTGCACTTTTCTTCCAATTAAAGCAGAAACATAAAACCTCCCGCAAATGGTGCTTCGTTACCACAAAATTTGAGTTATTCAACAAAGTAAAAACAGGGTTTTTGTATGAAACTCAAAGTGATATAAACTACAGCTATGTATAAACTATGCTATGTATTAACTGAATATTATTGACAGACGTTTAACCTATCTGAAACCATCGAAACCTGCTGTCACTATATAACAAGCAGAGCCATCTTTTAAAAACGGACCGAACTAATTTGTACTCCCAATATATAAATATTACTAGTTTATTGTTTTAAATGCCTCGAAAAAAATTCAATTCACTTAATTTAAAAAAAAGTCAAGTGGGAAGACGTATAAGGCTTGATTTCAATTTGATAATAAATTGCCCCGAAATATTTTTAAATCTTTAGTACAATACTGATCATTGAATTGTATAAAGAGTTAATTACCTATCAGTATCCAAAACACCATAACTCGTTCTCTCATACAATCCTTTCTCAAGAAGATCGAAATCTTCATCGACCCAATTCATCGAACTAAAATTATAAATAAAATCATGAAGTATACTTGTAAATAAATTAAATATCTGTACAAGGATAAATAAGATATCTATAAATATTTTAATTATATTTTCCTATCATAATTTCCTATCATACTATTTTAATTGCCGCGAGGAAAAAAATAATCTATTATATAAATATGTCACGAAGAAAAAGACAATGCTTGAATACAATTTGATAAGAAATTCCACATAAATAAAATTTTTTTCCCAAGCATTCGCAGAATGCTTGTAAAAATCTGCACTAATTTATACAAAGAGAATATTACCTATTATTAGCCAAAACACTTATATTCATACAACCTATTTTAAAAAGAGCGAAATCTCTATCATTTCACTGTACGATAAGAGAGCTCAAATTATAAAAATAAAATAAAAAATTAAAAATTCTATAAGTATTCAATGAAAGAAAAATTATTTACAATTTCCTTTTTCAGATAAATTAAATACATATCTACTAGAACGGGCATATTATTTTAAGTGTCTCCAAAAAATATATTTTGATTAATGATATTAAGCATGTCAAGTTTAAAAAAAAGGTGGATTGAGTTCAATTTGGTAACAAATTCGCCAAAAATATTTTTTTATATCATTAGCACAATAGAAATCTATATTAGTTTATATAAAGAGTAAATTACTTATCATCAACCAAAACACCGTACCTGGTATGTTCATACAATCCTTTTTCAAGAAGATCAAAATCTTCATCGTCCTTGTGGACGTGATGCAAGCTAAAAAATAAAAAGAATCATTGCATTCATTGAAAGAAAAAATATTTACACTATATATATATATTTCAATTTAAGGAATTTTAAAAAGAGTTATGCTTACTCAGTGGTGTCAGACAATCCATCGCCAGACATATGAGTCTGTTCATCTCCGCTACCATCGCAGCGTTCATCAACATTCACTACAACCTCAGCTACAGATAAAAATAAGAAGAAAAACATTACAATACTAACAAGTATAATACAATTTAAAGAAACAAAATGCCAAAAGAATTAAAATGAAAAAAATTTATATTTATTAAAAACATTTAAATTTAAAATATATGTTATTAAAATTTTTATATTTTCAATAAACAAAAGTAAAATTTTATAATGAATGGTTCATCTAAGAATAAACACAATTCGTAGCTATCATATTATTTTTTTTTAGAAAGTTTGTATGAAACCTAATGTCTGTAACTTACCATATTTACTAACTTACTGTATATTAGGAAAGACTGACGTTTTTCTGTAAGAAATACTGGCCAAGCCTAAAATTTCTTCAATCGATGTTTTATTTAATTTCTTGTTATTTGACAGAATAAAATATATCACTCTACTTTTCGGGAAAATTATAATCTGAGATTAGTGCCCATGAAATTTCGGCTCTTATCATCTTTCTCTTTAAATTGAAAAATTTTCCTACCTATACCTTTTTTTAGAGAATACATATAGTTTCCATGTAATTTGTTTTTACATATGAAGCCTTTTCTAATAGTTTTTTTTATTTACATCTGTTTATTATTTGATTAACCTTAACGTTTTTGACATAATGATATAATGGCATTAGTGGCAGGAACATTCCTACAATTAACTGCAAGTATTTATTGACTTGTTAATATATTGATATTTTTATGCTAATTGATAATATATTGATATTTTTATTGTTAATATATTGATATTTTTTATGAAAAAGTACATATTTAAACAAGAGATAGTTGATAAAAAATTTATGTTCAAATCGCCAAATCTAAGAGGGGCCCCAAATTGTTAACCATTACCTACTGTACAACAAATTTCAACTTTCTTTCTTTTGTAACTTCAAGATGAAACTATTAATTCTTTATAAAGAAAACGCGTTTGACTCATAAAAAGGACCATCACGCACTTACCAATCTTTAAATGAATTGTCGGATGTCTCGCTTCCTAGCGCTTCAAAAGCAAGGAAACTTCAAGGAGGTAGATAAAGTCTTTTATTGCAAAAAAACTTAGCAAATATTTATAAAATGCTTTCCTTTACTTAAGTTGTTGATGCGTGCTCTTAAAATAAAATGTCGCCAAATTAAAATGTCATTATTTTCAACCAAACATATACAAGAAATACACATTTTCATTTAAAGGACATTTTTCATATTGTATCATGCTATTGACCGCATGCATTTGAATTACCTCTCTTGAATTTTAGCTACATGATTTAAGATATGCAAAAAAAATTGCATTTTATACTTACATAGAGGTCGAGGATGTTCTTTCAACTGGTTTAACCAGTGATTAATAATGGCTCTTTTATAGAGAGGAAACCTCATCCTCTGCTTAAGCCAGTAAGAAATCATTCTTTGGTGATACAAATCACTCATAATTACACACTTTTTTAAAGCTTTTGAAAATCGCAGTCAAAATTGACAACCTTTTCTGAATATAGCTCAAAAAAGAATGATCATAAAATTTTTTTATACCTTTGTTGCACTTTTCAACAATTATTATATTTTTGTCAATAATGCGCAACAATAATATTTTATACGAACTTCTCTGATATTTCATTGTTGTAATTCTAAAGCAACTTTCTTTTTAATTCATTGTGTTAAATTAAATACAAAAGTAAACATAGACATTGTTGAAAAAAATTCCAAATGTAAGGTTAAATAATGATTTCTTAATGCGAGAAACTAATATTCATACAAAAGATCTAAATTTTGGCAAAACACGTATAAAAGAGTTTAAAACATATGTAGAACCTATCGAAGTTAGGTTGACATTAGTTTTTTTTCTCTTCGTATATTTTCCTAATTAGATTATTCTGCACAAAAAATAGAGATATCTGGTTGGGATGCGTAGAACTTCTGGCTGACACCTTATATATATCGCACAATTTTATAAATAAACAACTATGTAGGTTAATAATCTCATGAATTAATTTGAATCTACCGTCAAATATGTTGACATAAAGTACCGTTCCATGAAACCTTCTTTTCGTACTTAAAAACTAGTCCTATATAGTTATAAATTCTAAAGCACTTTTTATTATTTAAATAAAAAATTTTAAGCAGAAGTTTGAAGCACAACTATCTATTATTATTCCGTCAAAAAATTTGGTGGGCAATAATAAAAATTCTACAAAAAGTATGAAGTACAGAAAAGTCTAAATTTTGATTTCTTTACAACTTCGCTAATACTTCTTTAATATCATGATGCATATTAACAATTTTGTCAAAAATAAAGCCAATTGTTTAAAACAGAAAAAACCAAAACGCCGTCGAAATTTATCAAACCTACACTATGGAATGTGGGACTACAAACATAAAAAATTTGTATATGCATAAGAAAAAACGCAGTAAATAAAACGCTAGTGTTAGAAACACCTCCAAGTTTCCTCAGGTAATCCAGTTGGTTCTTTTGCTTTTCATTCCACTTTCTTGCCTAGTGATTTAGTTTCTTTTTTAAAGAGTTTTTGTTTTTTCCGTACTAAATATAATTATACGATCCCTTCTGCGTACACTTTTCTGACTTAATATTTGCTGATGATTCTAAATTATTTATGAAGGGAAATGATAGATGCACTCGCTACATATGTAGATTTTATGCTTACTTTCAAAGTTAAGCACAGAAGAAAAATACTTATTTCTGGAAGTCAATCGCAATTAAAGAAGCAGTAGGTTGTGGCAGATTAGAGGGAAGAATACAAATATTTTAGATAATTGACAAACATTTAGACAATTGATTGTGGGTGGGTGACCACTTGGATTAGTCTGCGTAGGGACCGAAGGTGTGTGGTATTGGTCCTCGTTAAACTGTTCTACCGTAAAGTGCTCGACTTCGAGTGCAGGTCGTCGGGCTACCATCCCCTCTGCGGAGGATCAAAGTTGTGATGGTATGTCTTCGGATCATCCTCAGGGATGTTTCTCAGACCGTCACCAATAGCCCATTGTGTAGCTTTAGTGCGACGTAAAAGAGCTACGACAACTGACTCAAATAACAATTAAAGTACGCATAACTGATAAAATTTCTCTTGTATTGATGGGGTCGCAAAGTGAGAACAAAAGGGGACTACTTGAGTGATCATTAAGTTTAATAAAAGGAATTTCGACATTTCTGAAGAAAAAAAATAAATAAAATAAAAGAATTGGGATGAAATAAAATGAATTTTTACATGTTAACCTAAATAATAGTTATTTCAATAGCATTCTTTTTCTGGAAAGATACAGCTTAAAAAATCAAACAAAACAGGATCAAATAAAAGGAACTTCCCAATTTCAACTAAATTATGCTAGATTAATACTGTGATTCTAAAAGGAATGAGTATACTGTGAATGCGTATATTGCAGCAAATTTAAGTATGGTCTTTGAGTTTCAACCTAGCCCTGATAATAATAATTAAAAAAATATTTAAATTAAAAACTTTTTACTCTCCCATTCTAGTTAAGAAATTTAAGATAAAAGTTACAGAATAGTCTTAAATTTATTTTCCAAATTTGAATAAAATTGTGAATGTAATTAGGGTTCCCCTAAATTTCAGAAAAAAAAAAAAAATCTGACTCTTCTAGGTATATCAGGAAAATTTCAATGTAAATCAAGACCATATTTGATCTATACCATGCAATTTTTTATCAGAAAAAACGTGATTTTTTAAAAATTTAATGTCAAATATTAGATTTTGTGAGTGAAACAATATCATCGAAAGAGAATTGAAACACAGCAATGTTTCACTAAAATGAGGAATCTTTACAACAAATAGTTGCAATAGATATTATAATTATACAAATTAAATCTCGATAGCTAATTACTGTTAGTGACAATCATAAGGCTGTTTATTTTCGAGTCTCTTTTTTATTTAAAAAAACGCAACTTTTTCCTCACTGTTCCCGTTACAACTTTAGTGATAGACAAGACACACAAATACCATTACAGTGGCATTATTCATTCATATATTCAAAATGACAAAAACACACAAATCTGCAAGAGGAAAATAGATTTTATTCAACTAAAAAAAAAAAAAAAAAGATAGACTGCCACAATTGGATATGGCTTAAAATGGTTATGGTAATGGTATGCCATATGTTTTATGGTCATATTTTGTCAAAAAAAATATGGTATTTGAAGTGGGATATTGCTATGAATAAAGTTTTGATGAAAATAGTTGGGTTTTTTTTTTAAGTCAAAATTTGATCTTTTATTTATCCTAATGTAATGTCAACCAAAAAGTAAAAAAATTATTTAGACTTCAGTTATTCTAACTTGTTTTAGGAGATCATTCCTATTATCTTGAGAAATCTATAGTGGAGACTGTTAGAGGTACCATGGTCCAATTTTAATTTTTCATTTATCTATGCAGAAAGTAAAAATTTTAATTATATATTAAACTTTAGCAATAAACATTATACCTCTGTCCATAAAAATAATTTTTTTTTGTGAACAAACTCCGTTACAAACTTCAGAATTTTTAGAAATTATGGAAAATCATTCCAAGGTGCCTTGGTTCAATCATATTGATTAAAAAGAAAAAAATAATTTAGCAACTAAAAAAAGCCCTCTAAAACATGCTTATTGATACAAGCAACAACTACAAATACTGAATTTAAAACTCCTCCACAGTGAAAATATTTCTCAGTCAAAGGTCACTCTGCCCTAACATGCTGTTCCTGTGCCTGTAGCTTAAACCCCAGGGACCAGGTTTGAGCCAGGGGGGGGGGACCGTCTGGACACCCCCCCGAAATTCTGGGATTCAAACTTTAAGCATATTTCGGGATATTCCGGTTTGTCCTAAAAAAGTAATCGAAAAATTTTCTTCAAATCCCCGTCGCATGTCTTTGTAAACTTTGTAAAATCGATTATAATTATTATGTAATATTAATTGAAAAATAATTATTATGTAATATTTTTTAATTACTAGTTTAACTTTTGTAAACAGAATATTTGTTACAATGTTTTTTCCCTACTTTGCATGTCTGAAACTGTCCTTGCTTCTTACCATATCCCCCCCCCCCGAAAAAATATCCTGGTTACGGCCTTGCCAGGGACTAAGAAACAATTTTTTTTATAACTCAGTTAAAATAAAAAAATACGACGAAATAGAGATCTGTTTAGTACGCAGCAAAATTATTACTTTTATTCTATTTTATGCTAATGGTAGTTAACGATGTCCGGATCTTCTAAGTATATTAAAGGTAATATCACACGATTTTTCAGTGCAATATTTAATAATAAAGGCGTGAAACCATAAGAAGGCAATTATCTTTATACGAAGTACAGTGATACAGTGTAATTCCAATTATAAAATATATTTTGAGTCAAGTCATGACAGACAATTAAAATCAGGGCAACAGGTAAATTGTTAGCAGGAAAGAAAAAAAAAAGCAGCAAGAAACATTAATAATTTGTTTAATGTGACCTTGCTTTTCTAATAAAAAATAGTTTTATTATTATTATAGAAAAAGCAATTTTTCATGCTGATATTTTAAAATTTTTTTAATTCAACAAAAGTATATTTTAGTGTTTAACAATTTTGCAAGTAATTTCTGAACATCAATAATGCCCAGCTCTTTCTTAACCTCTTCATTACTGAAGTATAAAGGAATATAACAAAAAATATTTCACAGCTCTGAATTTTTATTTTATTGCCATAAGTCATAATAAATAAACGAAATATGAATTATACTGCCAGGGGGCTAATAATTTTAGGCACACACACAGACCTCAGGTTTTAACTAAGTAAAAGAATATAAATATTTAAAATGCAACATTGCACTTAAAGTAAAAACAAATAAGCATATTATTTGCTATATTACAGTCTATTTAAAAAACAATGATGAATAGATTTAATAAGTATTAAATTTATTTTTTTTTTAAACACGAAGTTTTATTTATTTAGTACAACGCAAAACTGCATTAAATCTCAGTTTTAAAACTATTTTAATTATGCAAAATCAAATAACATGAATATTTAAGACTTATTTACATTTAGATTCGTTTATAATTATTTAAGATTTATTAAGCAAAAAAAAAGAGATGACACAGAACTTGCTGCATTGTTCACTAGGAAATTGTTTAAATTTTTGTCTTGACTTTATTTTATTACTTCAAATTTTTTTTTTTTAAATTATTAATCGTTGCTTTCTACTAACTGGAAAAATAAGAGAGGGAAAAAAACTAGAAGATATAGAATTTTAAATAATTTGTTTTTGTTAACTGTTATTGAGAAACCTAAAAGCAATAAAAACATTGCACAAAACAGAACAACATAACATTTTTCTTAGAGTCAGTAAAAAAATAAGTAAGAGATAAACATGTTCAGGTCTAAAAAGTCCTCCCATTAAAGGAAATTTCGATAAACAATTTTGCAAGCACTTTTAAGCCATAACATAAATGTCATATCTTAATAGAATTTAAAAAACTATTTGAATTAACAAAATTGTCCAGTTAATTAAAAAAATAATTACTGTCTAAAAAATACAAAATTAGCAAAATTTACAAACAATTTCAAAACAAATAATTTTTCAATTTATGAAAGTATAAATATGCATATTTTAAACTTCTACAAACGTGGAAAAATCCTTTTTGAATGACATAAACCCATCTTAAAGAAAGAAAAAGGAAAACAAAATATATAAAAAGTTTATTCACACTATTTACAACAGAAATTGTTAAAGTTTCCTTCTTCACATTTCACCACACTGTGAAATTATAACAGGAATCTTTGGCTTATTGTTAGGACCAGTTGGAACATTTTCAATCTTTCTCATAACTAAAAGTCCATCTAAAATTCGTCCTAAAATATAATTGTATTTCAATTGAAACTCTAAAACAAGCATTCATTTACAATTGAAAAATAAATTACTTGCTTATCACTACTTATAGTTATAGAAAAAAGGGGTTAAATTTAGTTGTCCATTACAAACGATGGAAATCATATGTTTATAGAATTACAACAAATTAATTAATTCTAATTAAGAATATAGTAATAATTCAAAGCAAACTGTTAAATTTGTTTTTAATAAATTATCAGAATAACAAATAAATGTGAGGAAAACTAAAAATTAGGGCACTGAAGAAACTCTATTTTTACAAATGAAACTATGATTTTTACAAATTTATATCACAGTAAAACAAAATTCTATTTGATTACATGCACTCATGATGTCAAGGTTATTACAACAATATCTACATAATTATAACAATTCCATATGTATTGGATTGGTACTTTAATAAATTGTTAAACTATTAATTAAACTGCCATAAAATTATTTTTAAAAGAAAATTCATTTTTTGTAATAATCAATCATAATAAAAAAGGTAAATAAAAATGATAAAAATGTAACAATAAAAAAAAAAAAACATTTACACCTGAATTTTTTTATATACCATGATGCAAAAAAACTCTCTTCTTTTTCTTTTTGTAACTAAATGAATACTTTCTTCTGTTAGCTACTACTTGATTTTTGAAAAGAATAAAAAACATCTGCTTGATGTGAAAACCATCTTTCTTCAAATAAGAATTCTCAAAATTAGCTTGATATATTATATGTTATGTTAGGTCAAAATGGGTTAAAAAGTTCTTTATTTTTCTTTATAAGCAATTACTTTTACCTGTGCAAAAAGAGCATTTTGCCAAACAACCATGTAAATTATGAGCCATTAAAATATTGCAGGATGACTTTTTGCTTTATTCACTTTTGCTTATTACAGAGTTCCCTTTATTTGGAAAAATACCTTATAGTTGCCAAAGACAAAAATGATAAAATTTGGTAAAAGAGACGATATTTTATAAAACAAAAATCTTACAATAACAAATTGAACTTTTTTATTTTTACTGATAAGGTAGGAGAGGGATCCAATATAAACTTAAAAGTATGTTTAGTTTACATTATATTTAAACAGTCCCTTTTATTTATTTATTTATTTTTATTTAAAAAAATGAATATTTTTTAAATTAATCTATCTATTACAAAACTAGAAACCACTGTAAAATTCAACTGTAATCTTTTAATACCAAGATCTACCAGACATATTTCTAACAAATAATATGAAATTGCAAATATGGTTAACATTTTAAGCAGAGCCGAAATTATTAGCTATATACAAATTTGAGGAATGAAAAGAAAGATAGTGAGCTACATTTTGAAATTCCTTTAAGTGTTTATAAAAAGTAGATTATAACAAAAACAACCATAATAAATTAATATTTTTATGAATATAATTATTTATATCATTACACCATATTTTTTCCCCCACGGAATTTGCCTTAATTAAAAGATAAAAACAGATATTTTTCTTCTAGAAATAAAACTAGCATTATGAGTAGTCAAAATCAGAAAAATACATTGCATAGCATGAAAAAAAAGAAGTGTTTTATTCTTTTTTTAAAAAAAAAAAGTATTAAAAGGATGCAATTAAAAAAATCTAAAATGTCTATTTTATGTGCGGAAAATTTATCAACTATATTCTATCACTACCCTAATTTGCCTCTCAGTCACTGTGATTTTTCTTGTTCTGTTATTCATCTTTTTTCTCTAACAACTTCAGTGGTTTTTCTAGTTTTGTTTCTCACTTTTAATTTTGCATTTTGCGATGGTAACATAAATTTTTTTTAATTTCAAACCATTTTTGTTTCTTGACTTTCACATATTGCAAGTCTTGAAAATAGGTACCGATTTCACAAGTGTTTGAAACATGTGGACTGTTACTTCATATTTGTATATTTTTGAAGCTAATGAAGTTTTTTATCAGGTAATATACTTATGCATACTAATTATTTTTTAAAAGCATAATTTATGTTCAGTTTCAGCAACTTTCTTGATTGCATGTCTTTCATTTAAATTTAACTTCCAAATAGTTAGGCCATTTAACAGATTTACAATGATAGCTCAAAGATCTGAAATTTCTAATTTGTTTTCAAGAGTTCCTTAATAGAAATAGTTTTTTAAAAGCATAATTACTTTTTTTTTTGCAAGTTTTTTGATTGCATGTCCTTGATTTCAATTTTTTTTAACGAGGAATTTGTGCTAGAGCTACACTAAGTGAGTGACTACTTCAGATAATCTAGTGTTTATAAATAGTTTAAAAATTTAGAACACACATGGAAGTTTCTTGTATCACAATATAAACAAGTCCAATTTACACATTACACCAATATATAAATAAAAAATTATGAAACTATTTCCAGAACATAATAATATATTTTATGTAATCTGTAAATAAAATTTGCTTAATATGTCATCAAATATACAATTATATAAATATTTAATGAATAAAAAAAATAAACTGATTAAAAGAAATTACATTTATAGTTAAGGCGAAAACAAAATAATTTTAATATAGTTTTGCTGTACATTTAACATTAAATTCTAAATAAAAATATAATATTTTTTATCTAAGATTAAGAAATTTTAAGTTGAATTATATTGCTACGATTGATAAAATATATACTATACAAACAGGAAAAATCTTATAAACAAGGGATTTAGCAACAACAAAAAAGATAATTTTTTCTCTGATTTGATACCTACCAAATACTACATGTTTGCCATCAAGAAAATCACATTTCGCACACGTTATGAAGAATTGACATCCATTCGTATCCTTACCACTATTTGCCTAAAACAACAAAGTGAACTTAACAAAGTGTTCTAGTAAGCACAATTCAGCATTATCAATGAATAGACATAGAATACCTTAATATCATTAGAAGGACGGACATACATTTAAAGATGCATCAGGTGTTTTATCATAAAATAGAGTGTTATAAAGATATTATATTTAAAACACAAACAATCAATATGTAGTAGAGCTTGAATTATCTGTTATCTAAACTGTTTGATGTGAATTAGGTTCTGTTAAAATCTGTAAATGAGCTTTATTTCTTCTTGTTACTCCTTGATCAGTATCGACTATAGATGAAAGAAGATAGCAATGCTGGTTTACCACTCCCACTTCTCTTTTTAGATCAGTTAATTAAACAATACTATTTTCAGGAATAGATCTCTCTATAGCGATAATTGAAGTTCTGCTTTTCTTCAATTTATTTATTTCATTTTTTCGTCGAATCAAATTTTTACTTAACTGCTTTGGCCTTAAACTTTTCTTTAAAGTAGGAATAGCTGTATGAATTCAGCAACCAAAAAACAACTAAACTGGATTGGATGGACTGGATAGCAACTTTTTTTTATATGTTTTGCAGACAATTCTATCAAATCATTGTTACTTGGAAATTTTGGACTGTTTGTTATGAGAAAACTCACACTTACAACCAAGCTCCTTAAAAGCTTCAGCTATATACTGAGAGCCGTTAACAGAGGACTTACTACTTCTAGATAACTATGTCTAGAAAATATAGCTTTGGAAACATCGTGAAGTTGTAGACTGTAACCATTTAATTTCTAGATAGCTTGAGTTTGTAATCAATAAATAATTTTAATGATTGGCATTGTTATCATAGGCTTTATTGCCAGTTGTTTTGCCTTAATACAAGTATAACAAGATTCTACCATGTTCGTGATTGGGGACAACATTCCTGGTCACCACACAAACTGATTGATGACTTTTTTTTTACAATTCTCATGCGATGTTCTTTACATAGGAATTAAAAAGTGACCTTTTCAGCAGAAATTCATATCTCTTAGACTCAGGAATTCTGTCTAAGAGAAATGAAACTCAGGACTCTGTTGTTCTGTACAATGATATCTTCATGTATTGCAAGTTCATGAGGCATTGGCCAAAACTGAATAGCACTGAATTGACCTTATGTTTATTTAAAGTCTAGTCAATTTCAATTAATTTCCTAACTCCAAATCCTAAATCATCTGCCTGAGCTTCTCTTATGTCCTTTAATGTCTTATCGGATGTTTCTAGTGGTAGCATTACATTGTTTACACGGCAATAAATTTCGGATCCTACCTTATCTATTTCCCTTTCTTCTCCTTGCATTGGTGCTCACAACAAAGCATAAGCTGTTTCCAGTTAAATACAATACCTGATAAATATTCGATAGAATGATAGCTTGACACAAGCATTAATGGAGTAACCAAACATCACACAATGGTCATTTATGTTATAATAATCTTTAGAACACTCTAACATATGATATTACATCTGATGCCTCTTTAAACTTATGTATTAATATGTAATGTATGCTTCTTTTATTGATATTAAAGTATTCTATGTCTGTCCCGTAATCATGCTGAAATTTATCGGCTAGAACAGTGGTTATCAACTGGTGGCCCGCAAACTAAAATATATTAATTGTCATTTTTTTGCTAACAATTTTCGCAAAATATCTATATAGGTTTAAAATACTTTTTTTTTTCGTTAAAAACCCCTTAATTTCTCAGTTTCTGTGAAATTTAACATACCAACGGTGCAAAAAAATTTATTTCTCAGGTTTCGCATCCTAGAAAATATTTATTATTATTTGTAATTCAATATTTTTGTTCTGAACAACTTGAGAAAAATCTGACAGTAATATTCCTTCAAACATAAAAGAGTCCTATATAAAATTTTGACAAAGTTGCTGCCCGCCATTTGCCTGGTGTTTTTAATTGTGGTCCCCGGCCTCATATAAGTTGGAAACCCCTGGGCTATAACATAGTGTCAGAATTATAAATTGCATCTTATTTCAATTAAATAATAAATTACATAATAGCTGTTAGTCATACACTAATCAACCTAAAGCAATCTTAGTTGTTCGATTTATAAGATTTTACAAAATGGGAGCCATGTAAAAATATCGTTTATTTAGTTAACTTATTGGAAAAGAACACAAAATACAAATAGCATGTATAACACAATGCCTAGGAGAAAAAGCAGAAGATATTCATCTGTCTTCTGATTTGAAAGAAAGCGAATAGAAAACTTCTGCTGTGATGAAAGCAAAGTTTGAAAACTACTTTAATCCTCTGTTAAATTTGATATTTGAATGGAAAAAATTGAACATATTGGTACAACAGCCAAAACAAACTATGGAAGAACATGCAGTTCAATAAATAAATTAAAAAAACAAAAAAAAAAAAACAAGCTCTTTACTACCAATGCAAAACTTGAAAATTTAGAGATAAATGCACAAGAGATAGATTTGTTGTTAGTTTACTGAACTTTAGAATAGCTAAACAACTGCAAACAATTTCAGATCTTATGCTCGAAAAAACTATTTTAATTACAGCTCAAGCAGAGGAAGCTGATAAACAGCAATCAACTGAACATAAAGTTTAATAGCAACAATGTAAGCCACATTCGTTTCAGTCATCAATCTGGTACTAAGTTCAAGAAGAAACTAGCTTTTAAAACAAATTTCGAAATTATGCTAAAAGATAATTCATGTAAATGGTACACTGGAAGGTTCTGTTAATGTCTATATTGTCCAGCAAACAATAAAACTTGCCCTAAATGTAAGGAAATAGAACATTTTGAAAAAAGATTGTAAGTCAAAATTATATAAAATAGAAATTGCCTAAAAATATGCCACCACAAGGTGAAATGCTTTTAGGGGATGTTTGTAAAAACAAAAAGAAAAAAAAAAGAGTTTCTTACAGTTGAGACAATGAAAATATGAAAAAAAATTGAATAAATATGACGTCTTCTGGGGGTACCAGCTCTGGAAGTCATAAAAGCAAAACCTTTTCTGTCAAGAGAGCTAGACAAAAGTCTAAAATTGCACTCTCTGTACCCCAAAGGTTTTGCCAAACTCTAGGAAAATAATATAATAAATAATATACAATATAAAATACAGAAGAATACAATATAAAATACAGAAGCAAATACAGAAGAGTAAAAACAAGACAAATACATAAGAATAGTACGAATAATAATATTGGTTTTTCTAAAATTAAGTTTTGTATCGATAAAGGTGCCAATGTTACAGTTTTGCTGTACAATCAGTACTCTGAATTTAAAATGCCTCTTATTCATAAAGGTGGGTTAAGCCTATAAGGCCCAAATGATTAACGCTTAAACATCAAAGGATTTTGATCTGAATTGATTTACGAAAATAAAACAATTAAGGAGAGAATTTAAGGTATGAATAATACTAGAAAAGCTCTTTTAGCAAGACAAGCTGCTGTCCACTGGCCATGATGACCAGAGTTAATAATCAGCCAAGTGAATTAAGTGAATTATGTAGAGAAATATCAAGATATGATTCAAGGTTAGGTAAGTTGAGATGGAAACTACATAAAATAAAATTAAAAGCCAATGCTCAACCAAAGCCTGTTTAAGCTCCCTGCAGAATACCAACAACTTTAACTGAAAAGTAAAGAAAGAAATTGATTGCATACTAGAACTGGGTGTGACAGAAAGAGTTACGGAACCAACTGAGCAGTGCTCGTCAATAGTTATTGTCGATAAGAGTGATGACAACATCCGCATCTGCCTTGATTAAGCCAATTAAAATAATAGATAGAGATAGAATCGTATTGCAAACTGCCGATAAAATTCACCTCAAAATGGATAAATAGAAAGTTTTTATAAAACTTGATCAAAATTGTGGGTTTTGGTAAGTAGGTCTACACGAGTCGCACGATCCTTCATAACACCGCTCTTGTTTCACCAGATTGCTATTTGGTATCAGTAGCGACCCTGAATATTATCAAATGTGTATGATAGCACTAGAAAACTGTGAAGGTGTTGTTCCTTAACAAGATGATCCATTTGTAGCAAGCAAAGATATTAAGGATCAGGAAGGGAAATTAGATGTGGTGATGAAATTTTTACGGGAAGAGGGCATAATCTATTACTACACAAAGTAGACAAAACATTTCATGATTATTGAAATAACTAATATTAGAGTTTAAATAAGACATTTATTATTAATTTCATTTCGAAGCTAAAAATTTCAAAAATAATAAATAAAAATATACAAGACAGAAATAAAACATGGAGAGAGATTAAGTGTTTGATCAACAGTGGGAGATAGAGAGTCATAACAAAGAAAAGTCCCCATACGAAGTGAAGAGGTATGAGTAAGAAAGTAATGCAAATAAAACTATTCTGCCTTTCTAATATAATTGCATTGAAAAAGTAAAATCTGGATAAAATATTTAAAATAATTACCATTGAAAGCAAACCAGGCCCATCATGTTTCAGTTTAAAGTTTTCATCTACAAAAGTAGTAGCACCATATATGCTCATCACACCTGTTCCATCACCCTATAGCAACAATAAACAAAATTTTAAAAGAAAAATAAATACTTACAATATTCAATATGCAATACATTGATAATGTTGAAGATAATACCTTCTGCTAAATGATCAGTGAGCCTAACTATCTCACTGGTTTGTTTCAATGCTAGGGCAAATGGTGTAAATTGGATAAGCAATTTAAAAATATTATTTGTAATTTTTAAAATAAAGTTTGAATGCCAAAACATACTCATATTTCCAATTACCATTCATCAAACTCATGAAAAACGAATGCCCTAGATTGAGATAAAATTCCTAGGAGACTTAAACTAAACATCTTGGATACCAAAACAAAACTGTAAAATAAATAATAATAGTCAGATAAGGAAAAAATATCTGATTTGATAAAGAGAGATAAAATTGTGAACAAATAGAAAGAAACATGATAAAGATTATTTTGAAAAAATTCATATAGAGTGAGTAATTTACTTACATTAACAAAATCACCACCTTGTATCATAAAATCTTTAATTACTCTGCAAAATACAACAAATAAAAAAAATCAATTTTCAAAAAAAAAGTTAGTAAATCAATATTAATGTCAATATCAATGATATTGACACATCATTGATATTGATCAATTTAATTTTTAGGTAGCCACAAAGGGGTTAAAATAAATTAATCTCTTAAAAAAGACATAAAAATTATCTTAATGACATTTAATATTTTCATTCAAATTTTAAGAATTTTGTTCTTTATTCCTAGAAGTATATTTTGATTATAAAATCAATCAAAAAGTAATATTAAAGGAACAAATTTTAAACAAATTCGCTTGGAATTGACAAGCATTAGAAATCATAGTTAAGATGAAGATAAGAAAAAACACTTTCTAATGGATACAATTATAAATTCCATTGCAGGACTTTTTAATAGGCACAATTATTTTAGAAACATAACTGAATTGTATTTAATAATTAGTTTTACTTACTTAAAATATACTTTTATGTTGAAAAATAAATTAAATGTAAGCAATAAGAAAAACTAAAGAAACATATTTAATAACTTACAATGACAATAAGAATTGTGTCTTTATAATAATGATTTATAAACAGGTATTTTAGCAATGAATTAAACAGCAAAAAAGAACAATAAATAACAGCAACTGAAACAGTCTACAATCACAGAATAACAGACCATGCAAAAAAGCTAATTTTGTTATCAAACTTAAACAAATGATCTGGTCAGTGGAAAAAGGTAACTTATTAAAAATTATTTTATATAAACACTCAACTAGAAAAAGTTTCAGAATGACAAAAATAAGACCTGTGAAATATACATCCTTTGAAACCAATGGGCACACCATCTTTTTTATATTCACCAGTACAAAACTGCCTAGAAAAGAAAGAAGAATTGACTGAGGTTGCATAAATGAATAAAGCAAAGGATATTTGTTACATTAGTACCTGGTTGAATCCAAATAAAATTGCTAAGATTTCAACTGAAACTGCCAGTTATTGTATTTATATTTGGCTTAGACAGAAGATACCAAATAGTTTCACTTTACAAATTTACAACTTTCTATAATTTCTTAATCTCAAATTTCTAACATGATACTGCCTAATTATAACCAAAACTCAGTTGTAAATTTAGAACAGATACCAATCGAAAATCGTCCCTAAGTATAATTATAGAAGGTGTTTTCTATTTTTCAATGTTTAA
Source organism: Parasteatoda tepidariorum (assembly GCF_043381705.1). Lineage (NCBI taxonomy): Eukaryota > Metazoa > Arthropoda > Arachnida > Araneae > Theridiidae > Parasteatoda > Parasteatoda tepidariorum. The sequence goes on from NC_092208.1 coordinate 31,544,528, forward strand.
AAACTTACTCCAATGCCTGGCTAAAAAAAATTTGCAAAAACTGAGAATGCAGCAGTGATTTTGATAATTTTCATCCAGGTGTAAAAATGTCACCAAACTGATGACTTTTACAAAAGTTTAATAACTTTTTAAAATATTTAAGTTATTTGTCTGTTTGATAGATAAGATAATTCTTCATGGCAAGATTATATATATAGTTCAAAATCACAGCATTGCTTCAAGTGTAAGGCACTTAAATTATGGCTTTTTTAATTTTCCTTGGCGACAGAGCTTAGAAAAACAGCATTTAACAAAAAAAATTTTTAACATGATTAGTTCAACAAATTATTCTATTAATAAATTTTTTTCCATAAATATATGAGTTTATTTTTTTAAAATGTCATTCAAATTCATACTTTAACTAAAAATCTAAATACTTCTTAAATTATATTAATAAAAATTACAATAAACTTGAATATAATATATTACGTAAATTGAAAATACAATAAATATTTTTTCAAGAGAACCATTTTTGTATCTTAAGAACATAACACAAAAATAATTAGTAGATTACAAAACATATGAATTACATTTAATAGTAGTACAAAGTTTGGTGCAGAAAAAAAGTTTAAAAAAAAGAAAAAAAAAAAAGAAAATTTTATTAATGTAACTCCAATATTTCAGCCAAATAATTAAAACCTTGGGTATAAATAAACTAGATATCATAAAAAATTAGGTACAGTCATGTGCATAAAATTTTAATAAAATTTAAACAGCCTATTTTTAACCTTAAAATCAGAATATTTTTGATTTCTTTTTTATTAAAACTTAACCTACGAGCCGATTTCTAAAACCTATCTTGGAATAATTAACATTGAAACTAAATATCATATTTCTCGCTATTTTATTTATTTTTCAGAATATTACATTAAATATAATAATTTTCTTGATACAAATTCGTAAATTCAAATAGCTTTAATGCTACTTTCTATCCCATAACATATTTACTGTGAATATTTTACTGGTTCCCATAAATTTTAAGTTAATATGGAAGCATTTCCATATCGTGATCTGTGGAAGAATAATCATCAAATCTTGGCAGCAGTCAGAGAGAAACTAAATAAAAAAAAAATTACAGAAGGAGACCAACTCTAAGGGTGTAACTTGTAGCTATCCGTAGGCAAACCTCTACATGTTCTTTTTTTTTTCTAAATTGAAAGGAAAAAAAAAAAAATCTATTTGGCACTTTGGCAATTATAGTTGGCGTGATAGATCATGATGCAGAAATATCCCCGATGGTAATTATAACTAATTGTACCTATAGGTATTCAGTTAAGGCAAAATTCAAGAATATATATGAGGTTAGAGTGTACAACCTTGAAACTTTTACTGTACGTAAAATCTTCAATTTTTCCAATTATTTCTATCACGATTTTTTATAATTAGAAAATTTCAATTTTAAGTCATTTCTCCTGTTTTTAGTAAGAACATAATAGATCGCCAAGGCAACCTATGTGCAAATTTTTACCAAACATGAAGACGATGTTAATTAAGAACATTAAAAATATGAAGATAATACCTAAAATTTTCAGCAGTTTTAGGCACTATATCAGCAAAAAGCTCCATCTTCATTCTTCCAACTTCCTAACAATTATAATAACATAAAAAAAATTATATTAAAAACATGAATTTTAACAATCTGATATATTATTAGAACCTGAAGTGTTTATAAGGTAATTTTTCATAGATATTGTAACAAAAAGAGTACTATACACTCACAGTTGATCCGATTGTTATATCAAAAAACACAACAGGATTATTAGGGTGCCTTAATTGCGATTGTATTTGATTCCAAGTAGCCATTATTAAAGCTACAAATTTAAAAAAATAATTAAATTAAACAATTAAATAACAATTTTATTTTGCAGGTTGTTTATTTTGGCCGGTTGATTTTCCGTTACAACTATGAACAATTTATATTTCATAAAATTTTTTATAATATTTTTGGAATTTTCAATGTTTACGGATCGAAATGAATTTTAAAAAAAATATTCTCTTAAAATACTGATAAATAACGTCTCAATTTAGTCAAATTAAATTAGTTTTACAAAAAGCATAATTCTTATTTATCTAGTTTAACAAGTAATGGCAACAAGTTCATAATTTTGTTGTCTGCTATTTTCATTGTTTTGGTAACTTTGTCTACGCGGTTATAAAAATTGTTGATAAAATCATGAATTTTAATTAGTAACTTCACTGTTTTCGGTTCGAAATGAATGCCGACAAAGAAGCTATCTACAAAGGCTTAATAAAGAAAATTGAAGAAACTGAAAAACTTATAACAGATTGTAAAAATCTACCAGAAATATCAGGCAGATGTAAGCTTCGGCGGAAAATTGAAGCTGAGCTGCGTTTCCTTAAAAGGGTATAAAATAAATCACTAATAATAATATAATAAACTGTTAATTAATAAAGAAAATAACAATTTTAAAATCTATGATTATTTTCAGAATGTACGTTTGTTTTAAATACTTTATTATTTATGTTTTTTTTATGTTTCTTGTCTATATTTTTTCTTTTTCAGTTAACTGAAAATCCCGATAAACTAAAGGAAGAACATATTCGTAGTTCTAATATTTATCATTTGTCTGCTATTGTTCAAAGCTGCAAAGAACTTACTGGTGTTGTGAAGGTTTTGGAAACATTTACCTATGTTTTAGAAGAAAATGAAGATGAAATCTATGAAATACCTTTAGTTGTTGATATAGTTGCAGATTATGGTAAAACGTGGGTTAAAGTTGCTACTCGAAACCCTATTCATCTTTATCAGGCTTCCATTGGTAATTAATATTTCATTTACTTTTAAGTGTGAATAATTTGAATCTTTGAGTTTCGATTCAATTGTAGTATTGTTATACTACAGTGTAATCTGGCAAAAAATAAGCAGGAAGATTTCATTATCAGTAATTGTGCCAATTCGGCAGCAACTTGCTCAAAATATTAAAGAACATCCTAGAATATAGAGTAAAACTTTTAGCTACCCCTAAAACAGCCACTACTTTTTTTAATTTTTGCTAGGACAGAAACTCTTGGATTTTTTGTAAAGATATAGATAGCAAAAACACGTACATATATGAAAATATCCCAGAATGAATTTGTTTAGATTTACCATAATTCCAATTGCAATAGAACTTGATTATTAGAAAAATGTTGGGTTTCAGTAATTTGATTAGTACATTGTATAGCGAGCTTCTTAAGTCTAAGTAGAAAAAATTTTCAACAATAAAAAAGCAGATATTTAAAATTTATATGCTGTTTGAAATAAATTAAAATCTGTCCCTAGGAATAAAAAAGGGCAAGGCACTTCCTCACAGAAAAAGGCACTTTTGAAGGGACATTGACTTAACACTGTTAAAATTTATCAAAATATGTAATATGTGATTATTGATTTTGATTCTCAACAATTTTCAAATTACCCTCTTATACTATTTTGTGTGTGCAATGTGTATACTATTTTATGTGTGTCAAAAAGTAATTATCACTCATTATCAAAGTAATAGAAAATTTTGTAATTATAAAAAATAATTAAAAGCACACTGAAAGACAATCACTGTGCAGATTTTTTTTTTTTAAAAAAAAAGCAGACTAAAAAAAATAATGGATAAATAGCTGATAGCTTTTTTTCTATATTTTAAACTGAAAAATATGAGAAAATAAGCATTTAAAGGTGCATTTTTTTTAAAAAGTATTTATTTAAAAACTAATTTTAATATTTAAAAGCAGTTAAAAATTAATATTTCTCCTGAAAAAAGAGAAACTAATAAAAATTAAACTAGTTGCAAATAATCCTAACAAAATTAATACATAGTTATATATTATAATAACATAGTTATTAACAAACAAAAAAAATGTTGTGATATTTCCCCTTGATTTGTAATGCTTAAAGCCTAATTTATCTAATATCTCAAAAAGTGTATAAAATTGTTACAATTATTGTCTGGTTTTATATTTCAATCTATTATTACTTATTTTTAATCCCTGTGGCAGAATTTGTTTTGGCTTTCTGCAACAAACCTCTCTAGCACTAATATCTTTCTGCAAGATACTTTTAACAATAACTAATATATATGTTATTAATTAAATTTAAAGTAACAGAAACGTTGTATTCACAAAGAAAAGCCTATTTGAGTATAATAAAATTGTATGTATTTTTTTAAAAATGAATATGCAATATTTTTTTTATTCTAATCATCTCGGGCGATATTGTCACATTTTGTAAGAGGAAAACACACTAATTATTTCGTTTTTTGCATTTTGTAAATCATCATCACATAAAATTAAAAATAATAATTAAAATAAAAATCGTAATTAAAAATCGTAAAATCCGTGAAGGAAAAGAAAACCAAAATAAAAAAATCACGTTGAAATTAATCATTCATGCTAAAATTAATAATTTCTTCCCCTCTGGAAGGGAAAAATAATTTCTGCCGAAAAGAAATTTTTTGTTTCAATATTCTTTATTTTTCACAAATAAGAATCGAAAAATTACGAACATTTCTTTCCCTTCCGATGCTCAAAAAAGCAATCTTTTAAATATAATTTTAAATAAAAAAAATTCGAAAATTTTTGCAGAGAGAAAACCAAAATTTTTTACTTTCTAAAGAAAAATTCTTTCTGCGAGAACTCTGTAACGTTCTGCGACATTGTCGCCGTGTCGCCGCGATTCTGCCACAGGGTTTTTAATCAACTTCTTTTGATTAAGATGTCTAATTTAAAAAGAAAGATTATAATATTTTAAATAATACTTTTCAACTTTATTGATAAAATATCTCATTAGTATATGGTCTAATATATCTGGTACACGTATTTATTTTCACATTTATCAAGATTTGAATATAATGTGTATTTGTTAATATGTCCGAAGTAGTGGTTTACTTTCAGAACACTCAAAGGGACAGTTAATCTCTTTATCAATGTGGTTTATTTTTCCAGAAAACTTAAATCAGAATTTACTTGATTATTTTTTTAGGAGCATAATTTTTTTTCTTTAGAATTAATGAGAAATCATAGAGCTTGTGTGGACCATACATGGCTTATTAAAAATGATTCTTTTAGTTGTCTTTAGTTCTTTTAGTATAAGATTATGATTTTTATTTTTTATCAATAACTGTAATTCTTATTATTATTTAAGGTTATTAATAAAATATCTTAAATAATTATTCTTTTCAGGACGAGGAAAATATGGAAGAAAATCGATCGTGGAACAAGTTGAAGATATGGTTGAATGTGCTAATCAAAACCAACATATGTTTGCTCCCCCGAAAATTATAGTGCGCTTAGCTGCTGGTGTCACCAAAGAACTGAAAGTGATGTTGGATGATTTGAAAGTAGAAGTAATTGGTGATATCATTAGTTCTGATGGTGAACCAAGTTTTAATGAAAGAGATGCTACTGATGAAAATGAACCTGAAAGTGGGCTGTTGGAAGGCAGTGAAATATCGCCATCTTTTGAAAAACTTAATTTAAATTCTAGTGAAGTTGTGTGTGATATTTCTAATGATTCTTATATATTTGAGAATAATTTACTTAATCCTCATTCATTGCCTTCAGATGCTGTGCTTAATTTAGATGTTTCTACGTTTTTAGCATATGTATCTAATATGACAAATGGACACTGTCATGCAAAATACAACGAAAAACTTTTAATGGACTTGGCTGAAATGGAGAGGGCTCATCCAGTCAAACCGATATTAGATAGTATTTTTGAAAGTATGTTTTATTAAAATATATGTAACTTCTCCATAAAAATGTTTTTTTTTTAATTTTTTTTTTATTATCCCTTTTTTAATACATTTTTAAGAATTTATCTTAATGCCTATTGTTGTAAAAAACAATCTTGACTATCTATTTTTGGAAATAATTTTAACAGAGTCTGAATTGACAGAGTAGAAAGAATAATTTTATTTGAAATATATTTTTAATACAATATGAAGAATTGTTTTAAATACTAACAGACAGGTAGTTTTAAAAAGTATATGAGGGTGGTACAGATTATTTTATACCAATATTTCAAAGTTTTAGAAAATTTAAAAGCGGAATAAATTTTTTTTGCAATTCCAAGTAATTTTTTATTAGTAAACTAATTTTTTTTAAAAAAAACTTATTAATTAGAAATTCCAATTAGTAATAGAAAAATAAATTCTATTAATTTTTTTTGAAGGTAATGATTTGTCTAGCATAGGTACTGATAAATGATAATGAAATTAAATTTATCTGTATTAGTCCTTAATTATTTATTAAAAAGTTATCTAATATTAAATTATATTTTATTTAATTAGACATAATTCTAATATGATTTTTTTTTATAAAATAATTTTTACCTTACTAAAAATATCTAAAAGGATTTTCGTGGAGATGCTGATGAATAGTAATTAAATTGACCTGTATTAGACCCGAATTATGTGTTAAAAAATTATGTAATATAATTTTGTATTTAAAGGAATATTTTTTAATATAATTTTCTTTTTAAAAAGAAATTTTGCATTCTCTAAAAATTTATTTTTATGTCATTTAATCTATGCAAAAAGATATTGTATTTTTTTAAATTATTTTCTAAAAAATTAAAATCTTAAAATGTCATTATTTTGGCAAACAAAAATGACATGTAATAATTTTCTTGTGCTGATTTCTATTTATTGTAATTTATAGCAGACTTTTTCTTTTCTGTATATATATATATATATGTTATATGTTATGGACACTCCTGCAAAACGGACGCCTCTCAATATGGACATATTTTTAATTCCCTGGGAATCTTCTATGAATAAACCATTACGTACATTCTCCGCAAAGCGGACACTCCTGTAACCGTACGCGGACAGTCATTTTGGTCCTGAAACGTTGTTTTTTATCTCTACAAACCGGACACTACTTTTTCTAAATAAAATGCAAGCTAAAAAAATTCAACTTTTCACCATTTTTGAAGCATGTAAATAAAACTTTTTGCCTTATCCATAACTAAAAATATTGTTAAGCTATTTCACCACCGAAAAATCAATCTTTCTCCTGTCACCTTGCCTTATCTTTGTAAAGAAAGGAGAGAAAATGGTACTGCACTCATGAAATAATTCTGACATCGGTATCTTTTGATCTTTTCATCTGGACCACACAGGTTATGAGACCCCTCAAGTTGAAATGACTTCTCTCAATGCTT